>NC_048225.1:123137330-123144699 GCF_002007445.2 Ailuropoda melanoleuca
TAGTCTTAATATATGCATCATAACGTGCTCTCTAAAACCTGGCGCAGGAACTCCACAACTTAAGGCAAGACCTCAAGCAACTATTCATTGACATCTCCTTTTCCCTCCTGAGTTTGAAGTCTTTTGACTCCAAAGGGCCTTTTTTCTAGATTTCCTTGGGTGCCATTGGACTGCTGAATTTTTGGAATTTCCCATCTAACTCTGTAACACATGGTAAACCAGACACAGAAAGCTGAAACCCCAAAGATATTTCAGGGTGTAATACAGTGACTACTCCATAGTAGACATCTAGGAGTAATTTATGGAGTCGAATAATAATAATAGCTAAACTTCACTGAGCTTTTTCTATGTGTCAGGCATTGTTCTTAGAGCCTTACATGTATTACCTCATTTAATACTGACAACATTCCTAAGGGTTGTCCCATTTTTGAAGAAACTGAGGCACAGATGGGTTACGAACTTTCCCAAGGTCACACACTTAGAAAGGAGAGGAGCTAGAATTTGAATCCAATTCTATGTTACAAGGTGTTTCCATCATGGCCTGATTGCCACGAAAGTCTTCTTACTGCAAATGAGATGCATATCAAATTCAGGGTCCATGTTTTATTTAGATGTGTATTGTTGCTAAGCTATATTCGTTCCACTTCAGTTAGATGAAATGTTCCAAAAAGGAGAGGCCTGTTCTCTGCTTTGGCCTCCACCTAATACGTCAGAGCCACACAGGCATAAAAACACCCTTCTTCCAGAAACAATGGGCATCCAAAGTAAATTTCCTTATTTTTTAGCAGTGATTTCAATCTTGTTTTTGCACCTTTGAATATAAGTGAATTTCCCACAGTATTTTCAATCTATTTTTTAAACGAATCAAGTTTTATCACTTTCCATATCCTTCTGTATTTAAAAACCGCATAATACAATTTTAATCTGAAGTACATTTAATTAAAATATAAATTGCTAAAGCCTATAATACTTGCTATGTTAAATTTTATTAGAACTTTGTTTAAAAGTGAATTGAAAAAAATTCCTAAATCCTTTTAGAACTGGAAGTTACTCGGAGGTTCTCTAATCCAGCTCCCCTTTTTTTTTAATAAGTGACTTTTTTTAAAGATTTTTTCCATTTATGAGAGAGAGAACGAGCAGGGGGAGGAGCAGAGGGAGAAGCAGACTCCCTGCTGAGCGAGGAACCCAACACAGGGCTCAATCCCAGGACCCCGAGATCATGACCCAAGCCAAAGTCAGCCGCCCAACCAACTGAGCCACCCAGGCACCCCTAATCCACCTTAAAGAAACAGAAACCTGGGGAGAGTATGTAGTTTGCCTAGACCTCACTGTAAACTAGAGCTCCTCCTCAGTGATCTTTCCTTACACGGTGGTGGGTTATAAGTAAATTGACAGCAAACTTTATTTTTAATACATATTTGGAACTGAGAAAAATAATTTGCTTTTGGTCGTAAAACACCTGCTTCACAATGTACTCCCTGTGCATTGTCTTACTTGGTCATATGAGGTAGGTACAATCAGTATACCCATTTTACAGATGGGGAAACTAAGAGAGGGAAGGAACTTGTAGGTCCTGGGAACCCTTCCATGAGTTTAACCAACAAAGAATGAAGATGATGTCAGCTTGCCCAGTACTGCTCAGATACCCACATGGATAGAACTCAATATCTTTGTAGAAATCGTAACAAACATTAAGAACACATAATGATTTCCTCCTGCTAGATAGCATTTAGAGCCAAAAAGTTCACGTTCTTTCTTCATGGCATTTTTTTTTTGTTTGTTTGTTTTTAAGATTCTATTTATTTATTTGACAGAGAGAAAAACAGCCAGCAAGAGAGGGAACACAAGCAGGGGGAGTGGGAGAGGAAGAAGCAGGCTCCCAGTGGAGGAGCCCGATGCGGGGCTCAATCCCAGGACCATGGGATCAGGCCCTGAGCCGAAGACAAGACGCTTAACGACTGAGCCACCCAGGCCCCCCTTCATGGCATTGTTTTTAACCTGATGATGTCTCCTGGGGCATAGAGAGCTAGAAATCATTAGCCCCCCTTTTTTTTCCTCAGTAGACAGGGACGACTTTGTTCAAGGATCTTGCAGTAGGGGAGAGAACTCAGAATTCAGGGTTCAGAACTGAATCTGAGCTCGAATCTGCTGAAACAAAGGACTGAAGAGTTGGGGTTTTTTTTTTGTTTTGGGTTTGGGTTTTTCTGGTTTGGGTTGGTTTGTTGTTTGTTTGTTTTTAGCTTTATAGAATAGTGAATTTATTCATGATAAATAACAAATGAAAGTTTCACATAAAAAACTTGCAAAGATATCTAGGGTGGGCCTACAAATACATGATAAAATAATATTGGCATGAGATTTGAGAATTGGAAAAGCCATTACAGATCCTTGAAGTCTCTCCTTTGACAGCAGAGAAACCAAAGCCCAGATTGCCTAAGATCTCAGTTGGTGAATGGCAAAGGCAGGACTAGAATGCTGGCTGTAAAAAACAAAACAAAACAAAACAAAAACCTGGTCCAGTGTTCTCTCCATCATACTGTGCTGTGACCTGCTCATTAGCCCATTTTAAAAGGTGGCAATAATGATATTAAGTGATTTCTGAGGGAAAAAAATCCTTCTATCATTAATGGTGTTTAATACAATGGTTTATTATGATGTTTTATTACATAAGCAGTAATTTGGGATGTTTGCCCATATGAAAGATGATCCTACAAGATATCACACTGGCCTACATTATTTTCTTTCCCCTTGATCGAAACTGTCTCCGGTGACCTACGCCTCTATGCCAAGGGCAGGTGAGCCTGTCGACAAAATTATGCGTGTTACGTTTTTACGAATTAAGTACTCTTTCAAATCAACTTCATTTGTGCTCCAGGCTTGCCCACACAGCTGGCCAGTGCAGGGGAACAAGGCGGGAAGACAGGAACCGTGGGGAGCCAGGCTGTAGCTCCCGCCTTCTGGCCTTCTGGAGCGCTTTCCCACCCATCCCTGGACCCAAAAGTCAAGAAACAAATAGTTTTGCAGGTCTTGGACATTCTGAGAGGTTCTGCATGCTGCCTCACAACCGTCTTTCCCTTGGAACACGTGTGGAAAGAGATCTTGAGAAAGGAGCACCGGCTGCAGAATGTTGCACTTGATCTTAGCCGAAAGGCCAAGAAGGTCTGCAGAATTTTGATTTGAAGGCAGAAGGTTGGGTGCCTGGCAGGGTCTGCGCTCCCTTTCTCATGGAGATTCTTCTAATCTCTCCCGGATGGTGTGACCATTCCTTGCTTTTTGAATTCAGATTTCCTTTTCAAGTTAACAGCTGTGTTTCTTGGCCCTGTTTAATATTTCAGGTGAGAAATTTTTATTAATTCAACAGCTTTCCGCCAAACAGCCTTTCGATCAAAGGCAATACAATCATATTTGAGAAAAACTAACAATAGTTTCTTCATTGGGGGGTAGCAGGGGGTGTCAGAGAAGTATACACCGCAAGGAGACACTTTGGAAGGGTGGAAGGTAATGTGTGATCTGAGCATGAAAGGGATCCTGGGAGGGAAGGGAAGGCTTCAAGAAGGAGGTGAGGCTTGAGTCGGGCCTGAAACAGGGAAAGGATTTAATAACACAGCAAAAGGGGAGCACAGAAGACAGGTCTGTAGAGACATTAATCTGTAAGTGTCTTCAGGAGACAGTGAGGGGAACAGCTCCCCGGAGGGAGAGGCCTGCAATCGAGCGCCCTAGGAGGTGAGGCTGGCGGCAGAGTGGTTTTAGGACCTTCACTTTTATTCCTCCAAACTTAGATCTCTGTTCCTAAATCTGGGACTGTTTTTCTTAGTTATCTATTTAAAACACAAAGTACGCCAGCTGTTAGAGTTGGAGCTTATCTGCTCCACTCCATCTACTCTGTGGTTGTAATTGATCTTGGTTCCTCTTTATAAAACCCACATTCTTTAAGATAAGAAGCCGGGGGGGGAAAAAAAAAAGACCTGACCATTTTGACAAGACTATGAAAACACTTGGAAATGCAATATAAGTAAATATTTTATTTTCAGATCTCTCTTTGGAGGTGCAAAGCTGCTAAGCAGCTTCATAGCTGCTTAGGAAGTAAAAGGTTCCTCCAGAACCCCCACCTGTGTGCTTAAATAAAAAAAACAAGAAAGAAAGAAAAATACAGATGTGCAATGCACCCAGGTGTGTTGGGGCATTCAATTTTCCCTCCCAGGTCCCAGATCGCCCACTTTGGGCTTCGAGCGCTCTGAGAGCTCAGTTTTCATGACCCCAGACTCTGATCACCTTAACAGGTTCCCCTCACCACAACCTCATGTTGTCTTTTGAACTACACGCAAAGGGAGTGGCACAATATGATTTTTGAAAATTACAGGCATTTCAGGATAACTAGCAAATGAAGTGTCAAGGCCTTATCCAGACCCAGCTTTGGCAGTTTTCCGTCATCAGCAACTGCCTCACTCCCTTAAAAGGTCTTGAAATCTCCTTTACAAATTCCTCGACATCACCAGCTGGCCCCTCTCCACACCACTCAGAGCATTTTTCCTGCAACAGTGCTGGAGGGGCCTCAGAATTTTCCACCTCTCTGAGCACCCTCGCTGTGCCATTCACTGGCTGGAGGCGGCCTCCGTAATTTGAGCTTTTAGGTACATGATAACACTGTAAGGGCAGCCAAGCTTAATTCAGAACAAATGTTCCTCAAGTTCTTACCTTTTGGAAAAGCTGCCAGTCTAACAGCTAGAACCCTGACAGGGTTGGGGAGAAGGTAGGATTGGGATGGGATTTCTGGATACGGGTCTTGTTGTCCATACGAGGTGCTGGGCACACTACGGATGTGCTCTTGGGGTCCAGTCCAGCAGGGGTCTGCCTGCTGTGGCCCATGTCCATTTGTGAGACGGGCGTCCTTCCCCATCGCTGCCTACTGTGCTTTGAACACATGTTCCGAGAAAAGTCCTCACCCAGCCTAATGAGGGAATGGACCATTCTAATTAGTCAAATTTTCTGGTTAGTGGGACGTTACCATGGATATAGGATTTACCAAGGAGAATAAAGCTAGGATACAAAGCACATTTCTGAACAGATATTTGTACACCTGTGTTCCTAGCAGCATTAGTCATAATAGCCAAAAGGCAGAAGCAACCCCAATGTTCGTCAACAGATGAATGGAAAAACAAAATGTGGCATGTATATATATATACATTGGATATTATTCGGCCTTAAGAGGAATGAAATTTGGGGACACCTGGGTGGCTCAGTGGGTTAAGTGTCTGCCTCTGGCTCAGGTCATGATCTCAGGGTCCTGGGATGGAGCCCCAAGTTGGGCTCCCTGCTCAGCGGGGAGCCTGCTTCTCCCTCTCCCTCTGCCTGCCACTCTGCCTACTTGTGCTCTCTCTCTGTCAAATAAACTCTTAAAAAAAGAGGAATGAAATGTGGACACCTGCTACAACGTGGATGTGGGTGAGGAATATGCTAAGTGAAATAAGCCAGTCACAGAAGGACAAATACGTCCGATTCCATTTACATGGGGGTACCTAAAATAGGCATAGTCGGAGAGACAGGAAGTAGAATAGAGGTTATCAGGGGCTGAGGGGAGGAGCGAAGGGGGAGGTGTAGCAGCGTAGGTGGAATTTCTGTTTGGAATGATGAAAAAGTTCTAGAGATGGCTAGTGCTGGTGGTTGTACGACAGTGAATGGGCGTAATGCCACTGAATTGTGTATTTTTTATTTTTTATTGTTTTACGATTTTATTTATTAGAGGGAGAGAGAGAGAGAGCACAAGCAGGGGGAGGGGCAGAAGGAGAGGGAGAAACAGACGCCCTGCTGAGCAGGGAGCCCCACGCAGGGCTTGATCCCAGGACCCCAAGATCATGACCTGAAGTCAGATGCTTCACCAACTGAGCCACCCAGGTGCCCCTAAGTTGTACATTTTTAAATGGTTTTAGAAAGCTTGTTTCTGGGGGCACCTGGGTAGCTCAGTAGGTAAAGTGTCTGCCTTTGGCTCAGGTCATGATCCCAGGGTCCTGGGATCGAGTCCCGCATTGGACTCTCTGCTCATTGGGAAGCCTGCTTCTCCCTCTGCCTGCCACCCCCCGCTCGTGCTCTCTCTCTCTCTCTCTGTCATATAAACAAATAAAACGTTTAAAAAATATATAAAAAATAAAAAGTATGTTTCTAGAGATATTGTAACACTTCCTTAAGGTATGTGGTGTCTTGTGGAACTGCGGGGTCACCACTACGAATATCAGTCATCTCTCTGCTGATGAGCAGAAAAGCTCTGGTTAATCGGATGTCCTCGCGGGGCACGAACTCTGTGAGATTTCAAGTTCCTCTGGAGACNCTGCTTCTCCCTCTGCCTGCCACCCCCCGCTCGTGCTCTCTCTCTCTCTCTCTGTCATATAAACAAATAAAATGTTTAAAAAATATATAAAAAATAAAAAGTATGTTTCTAGAGATATTGTAACACTTCCTTAAGGTATGTGGGTGTCTTGTGGAACTGCGGGGTCACCACTACGAATATCAATCATCTCTCTGCTGATGAGCAGAAAAGCTCTGGTTAATCGGATGTCCTCGCGGGACACGAACTCTGTGAGATTTCAAGTTCCTCTGGAGATGAGTCGGGATGTTGAACGAGAAAGCTATTAAACCAGAAGACACTTGGGGATCTAAGAATACTGGAAACCCCATTTCACAGCCTCTCAGGGGTTACCTCAAGGCAGTTCTTATGGCTATTTCCATGGGAAGTAGGGTTAGAGGGGCTTGGTTAGAGGAGACGGATTTCCATCTGAACCTCAAGGGTAAGGTGAAAAGTCTTACATTTCCCAGCTGTTGGAGATGGATGTTAGTTCATTCTGTATGCATTTATTGAGTGCCTACTGTGTGCTGTTGCTGTGACATACATCATTCATTCAACAGACATTATTGGTCACTGACTGTGTGCCCCATGAACAACCCTGAACAGTAGAAAGAATAGATCAAACAATTACCATTCTCAGAGCACCTGGCCGGCTCAGTAGAGCATGTGACTCTCGGTCTCAGGATCATGAGCTCAAGCCCCACGTTGGATGTGGAGACAACTTAAAAAAATAAATAAATAAAGATTCCNCATACATCATTCATTCAACAGACATTATTGGTCACTGACTGTGTGCCCCATGAACAACCCTGAACAGTAGAAAGAATAGATCAAACAATTACCATTCTCAGAGCACCTGGCCAGCTCAGTAGAGCGTGTGACTCTCGGTCTCAGGATCATGAGCTCAAGCCCCACGTTGGATGTGGAGACTACTTAAAAAAATAAATAAATAAAGATTCCTATTTTCTTTTTTTTTTTAAAGATTTTATTTATTTATTTGACAGAGACAGAGACAGCCAGCGAGAGAGGGAA
>NC_048225.1:123144799-123206208 GCF_002007445.2 Ailuropoda melanoleuca
GAAGGCAGACGCTTAACCGCTGTGCCACCCAGGTGCCCCAAGATTCCTATTTTCAAGGAACTCACTTTGACCCATCCAGGAGTTAAGACTGGTATTCAGTTAGTGCAAAAATATTGCTGTAAAAGTGCCTTGAAGTGTTCAGAGTAAGAGAAGTCACTTTGTATGGCAGCCAGGGGTACGTGGTGGTCAGAGGGGGAGGGGACATAGGGAAAGCTTTGTGGGGGAGGCACTATTTCAGCTTGGCGTTAAAGGACTATAGTACTTCCATGGGCGAGATCAGAAAAGGGCATTCCAGGCAGAGGAAAGAGCCAGAGAGACTCTCGCTGTCACTCAATATACTTGAGACAGTAAAGCCCCCCCACCATCCTCCACAGATGCGTTTTGAGGTTACCCGAGACTTCTCTGCGGTCAGCCAGTGAGCCCTGCTCAATTCTCCACTGAGCTCTGCAGGCCCATCCCAAATTAAGCCAAGGGGCTTGGCCACGGAGGGGCAGAAGGGGATGAACAGGACTTGCTGAGACCTGTCTGAGCTCAGACCTCCATCCTGTGCTTTTGCATTATTCGGCCAGAAAATGATAGGATCCCAACAAAGAGCTTTTCCTCCTGTTGTAGCCCATAAGAGGAAAAAGAGATAGAAAAAGTGGTTGCTTGCTTAAAGGTCAAAATTACAGGGGCTCCTGGGTGGTGCAGTCAGTTGAGCATCTGACTCTTGGTTTCAGCCCAGGTCATGATCTTCAGGGTTGTGGGATCAAGCCCTGCATCCGGCTCCATGCTCAGTGCAGAGTCTGCTTGAGACTCTCTCCCTCTTCCTTTCTTTTTACCCCCACCGCCGCGCACGCTTGCTCGCTCTCTCTCTCAAATAAATTAATAAATCTAAAAAAAAAGAAGAAGAAGAAGAAGAAGAAAAAGAAGAAAAGCTCACAATTACAGAAAAGAAAGACCATGTAATGCTCTGGAGTAGAGAATGAAGCCTGAGCTNGAAGAAGAAGAAGAAGAAAAGCTCACAATTACAGAAAAGAAAGACCATGTAATGCTCTGGAGTAGAGAATGAAGCCTGAGCTTGTCGATAGGCCTGTCTTACACATTTGTACACACACATAACACACACGTCACGTCCATGATTTCAGGGGCAAGAAGGAATCGAACTACCTCTGTTCTATACTCACCCACACACCACACTGCAAGGCAAAAGTATAGAATCCTTTATTTCACAATGCGAATCTCCCAGCAGTGATGACACATTGAACTCTGAGAGTCACGATCTGACAGTGTGTGTTTTCTTGAAGTCTGCTTCTGTGGAGGGAAGGCGGCCACCCGGAAGGAAAGGGCAAAGTACACAGAATGATCTCCCGTCACATGCTGGAAGGTGTCCAGCACTGACACTGACCTCATCTCATTAAATTCTCACAACTCTGGAGGCTGGAGACCACGGACTCTTCTTGGAACTAAGAACTAAGACTTCAAAGTCAACGCCTGTCTGTTCCAAATTCCACACAGCATCCAAGTGTGGGGAAAGATGTAGGAAGAGGCACCAGAGGCAAACTTTTCCAAATGTACTATTTTGCCCAAAGTTGACCTGATGCTTGTATGTATATACGTGAACACACACAGAGTTGTGGTGAAGACTTATGAGGACACGCCCAGCTGTCACACTGCCTGAGTTTATTTTTTTTTTATATATGTCTCTCTCTCTCTCTTTTTTTTTTTTTAATTTTTTTATTTATTCGACAGAGACAGAGACAGCCAGCGAGACAGGGAACACAAGCAGGGGGAATGGGAGAGGAAGAAGCAGGCTTCCAGCGGAAGAGCCTGATGTGGGGCTCGATCCCACAACGCCGGGATCACGCCCTGAGCCGAAGGCAGACGCTCAACCACTGTGCCACCCAGGCGCCCCCTCTCTCTTTTTTTTAAGTAAGCTCAATGCCCAGTGTGGGGCTTGAACTCACCACTACCAAGATCAAGAGTCACATGCTCTACCAACTGAGACAGCCACGCACCACCCCACACCCGCTGCCCAAGTTTAAATCTTGGCCCATCCCTCTTGAGCTCTGTAACCTTGATAAGATAATTAACCTCTCTGTGCCTTAGTTTTCCCATCTTTGAAATGGGAAATGGCATGTATGATTTGAGACATGCCTGAATATAACGCGGGATGAGAGAATCAGGTGCGGATAGAAATGAAACAGGATTGGCCATGAGTTGATAATTGTTGATGAGCTGATAATCATACATGGGGGTTCATTATATTTTTTTGGTCTTCTTTTGTATATGCTTGGAGTTTTCCATTAAAAAAAAAGTTTTAAGCAATATTATTCACAAAAGTCAAAAGGCAGAAACAACCCATGCATTAGTAGATGAATGGGTTAATAGGGGTGCCTGGGTGGCTCAGGTGGGTAAGTGTCTGACTCTTGATTTCAGCTCAGGTCATGACCTCAGGGTTGTGAAATCAAGCCCTTCCTCGGGCTCCTTGCTCAGCCAGGAGTCTGCTTCAGATTCTCCCTCTCCCTTCATCCCTCGCCCCACACACTCTCTATCTAAAAAATAATAATAAAAACAAAATAAAATGTGGTGTATACACATGTGAAATATTATTCAGCCTTAAAAAGAAAGGAAAAAAATTTTTTTAAAGATTTTACTTATTAATTTGAGAGAGAGAGACAGCCAGAGAGAGAGGGAACACAAGCAGGGGGAGTGGGAGAGGAAGAAGNTCCCTTCATCCCTCACCCCACACACTCTCTATCTAAAAAATAATAATAAAAACAAAATAAAATGTGGTGTATACACATGTGAAATATTATTCAGCCTTAAAAAGAAAGGAAAAAAATTTTTTTAAAGATTTTACTTATTAATTTGAGAGAGAGAGACAGCCAGAGAGAGAGGGAACACAAGCAGGGGGAGTGGGAGAGGAAGAAGCAGGCTCCCAGCATAAGAGCCCGATGTGGGACTCGATCCCAGAACGCTGGGATCATGCCCTGAGCCGAAGGCAGACGCTTAACGACTGCACCACCCAGGCGTCCCGAAAGGAAAATTTTTTTAAAAGATTGTATTTATTCCTTTGACAGAGAAAGAGCACAAGTAGGCAGAGCAGTAGACAGACGGAGAGGGAGAAGCAGGCTCCTCCTGATCAGAAAGCTTGATGTGGGGCTTGATCCCAGGACCCTGGGATCATGGCCCAAGCTGAAGGCAGACGCCCAACTGAGCCACCCAGGCATCCAAAAAAGTAAGGAAATTTTGACATGTGCTACCACATGGATGAACCTAGAGGAATTACACTAAGTGAAATAAGCCGATCACAAAAGGACAAATATTATGTGATTCTACTTATAAACAAATACCTAGAGTAGGTAGAGAGACAACGTAGAATAGAGATTGCTGAAACCAAGAGTTGGACACTCAACAGACTGAGCCCCGCATTCCTTCTATTTAGTCCTTGACTCCCACATCCCACTCCACTGTAAATCTGTCTATGGCTCCCTTGATGAGAGGGACTTTCCAGAAAGGGGCATATTTGCAAAGTCAAGACCAAAGACAGGGTCCTTGTCTTCCTCATGGCTCCGCAGGAAGTGTGGTGAACTCTGAACATTGAGACAACAACGGCCTCTCAGAAAGGCTTCCAGGGATCCCACGGCCTTGATGTCTCTCTGTATGAGATCTTCTTCCCCAGACTTCTGTCTTGCTTGACTGACCCATGTCCCACATGACACCCCTACAAAACAAGGAATGAAATGTCTGATGTTGCCCCAGCAGAGTGGTAATGTGGTCTTCCCACAGAGAGAGTCTTTTTTGATTCCTCTGCCACTCCCCGGACTCTGAGTCTAACCTACATACAAGCACCCCTGGGGGCAGTGAACCACACCCCATTGACAGGCCACCATGTTTTTTCTGCTCAGGTGCTGGAGACTAACACCCCAGAGGGCTATGCCTCAATCAGAATTGCCCCTACTCTCCTCACAGCCAAGACTGACACTCAGCATTCACTCTCCCTCCCATTCATTGATTCACTCATTCATTTATTCAGGAACAATGCTACATGCATGCGTTTCGTCTCCCTGCCCCAATGAGTTGGTATGATTCGAACTATCATGCATAACTCAGGAGTGAAAATGCATCATCAAGGAAAGCTCATGTGGGCCTCCGAATACTATTGAGACAACTGCCCACATTGCAACGGGGCAGATGAGTGACAGGCATGCCCCTGAGCAGGTCTGGGTTACACTGAGCTTCATAGCTGTTATTCCATACACCGCTAGGCAGCTTGGGATGGTTATACAAAGGTTATTTAATCTTTCTCCAGATCCTGCTCCCACCATTGGCTGAGATCCTGGATTAGGGAGACCTTGTGAGATTTCCACCTCCAGTTTGTCTCCCCATTTCCGTGTTGTCATTCACAGCTCTGACGTCACCTCCGTCACAGCCATCTTGCCATGCTTGCTGCTGGTCACCATGGGGGTCCGAGCCCAGGACGGGGACACAGTCAAAGGTTCAAGGAAATACGAATCTGTGCTATCCCCATTTCCCCTTACTATCACAGGTTGATTTATTTATTTGAGAGAGAGAGACAGGGAGAGAGGAAGAGAGAGAGAGAGAGAGAGAGAAGCAGACTCTCGCTGAGTAAGGAGCCCAACGATACAGGGCTAGATCTTACAACACTGAGATCATGACTTGAGCTGAAATCAAGAGTCGGGTGCTTAACCGACTGAGCCACCCAGGGGCCCCTTCCCTTACTATTTAGAGCAATTTAAAACACTGAAAGAAGATACCTTTTGGGTTAGCTCCTTCCACCCCATCCTTTTGCACAGGAGGAAACCAAAGCCCAGAGAAGTTAAGTGACTTTTGAAAGGCCACACAGCTAGCTGATAGAATAGCTGGAGCTGAAACTTGGGCTTCTGGGTCCTTTCATGATCCCAGTAACCTGGCTATTATCTACCTGCCGCGCAGAACTCTGTAGGGCTTCCCTGGCAGGCCGAACACCCTTCACAGCAGATTGCTGCCTGGTTCCCCAGAACTGGTCTGCTTTCCTTCTAGGGGCTGGTCTCTGTACAGTAAAGCAGTCTCTGGTGCCCTCAAGGGGCAGAACCGAGTAGTGGAGAATTGCTCAAGAGACAGAATCTGGAAGCAGCCTGAGAAATAAACCCGCTGATCCACCTCCAACCCAATTTTACAGAATACTCTGGAATCGCCTTTTCATCTTGAAGATCGCGAAGCATGTTGAAGTGTATCGAAATATGTTTGAAATATAAACTGTCCCTAATGCTTTCCAAAGCATAGGCCAGACCCAGGCCTGACCCCTGAGAGGACCGGTTGACTCACGGGGCCTCGCCCAAAGCCTGCTCCCAGAAGAGCCTCCCCAGAGCCGGAGCTTGGAATGCACACGCAGCAGGGAAAAGTGTCAGGTGCTTCCGCTGGAGAAAGGGGCGCTGGTTTCCTCCCTCTGGGTCCCAGGAGCCACAGCAGAGTGTTCAGGGCCAAGGGCACTGGGTGAGGTGTGGGGGCTGGCAATCAAGCAGGGAGATCCGGAACATCCTCATGGAGTTAGAAGCCCACATGCTGTGGGGGAGGGAGGATGTGACTATGCTGCAGGGATGTGGGGGGTGGGGAGGAGGGAAGGCGACCCGCACAGGGTGACTTGGATGGAAAAGACCATGAGATTAAGAGTCAGGATTTGGGGAAACCTGGGAGTTCCCAGGTCTTTGTTCTGTGAGAACCATCCAGAAACAGTGGCCTTTCTTTACTAACAACTGACATAGACTATATGTAAGCAAAATTAGCTGTTCTATTTTCTCCTTCCATTGCCCTGTCTGGACACTTAACTTATGCCGTATCTCATTTCATGCCTGACCCTCAAACTATCCAACTTCACATGTATCCAATGCTTCTATGTGGTGAGCACTATGCTGGCACAAGAGATTCAAGGGACTCAAACTCATTTGTCTCTAAGCATACTGCTTGGCCGGCGCAGTGCAACTTGGTAAAATTAGAGTTGAGCAGTGTGAGTCTAGGCAGGACAATGAGAGAGGCTGATTCTGCACACAAAGTGTGGAATTCTAGGCCCTGGGGTTTCTTTTTTTTTTTAATTTTTTTTATTATATTATGTTAATCACGAAACAGTACATCCCCGGATTCCGATGTAAAGTTCCATGCTTCATTAGTTGCATATAACACCCAGTGCACCATGCAATACGTGCCCTCCTTACTACCCATCNAATAAATGGTGCTGGGAAAATTGGACAGCTACATGCAAAAGAATGAAACTTGACCACTCTCTCACACCATACACAAAAATAAACTCCAAATGGATGAAAGACCTCAATGTGAGACAGGAATCCATCAAAATTCTAGAGGAGAACATAGGCAACAACTTCTATGACATCGGCCAGAGCAACCTTTTTCACGACACATCTCCAAAGGCAAGAGAAATAAAAGATAAAATGAACTTATGGGACTTTATCAGGATAAAGAGCTTCTGCACAGCCAAGGAAACAGTCAAAAAAACTAAGAGACAGCCCACGGAATGGGAGAATATATTTGCAAAGGACACCACAGATAAGGGACTGGTATCCAAGATCTACAAAGAACTTCTCAAACTCAATACACGAGAAACAAAGAAACAAATCAAAAAATGGGCAGAAGATATGAACAGACACTTTTCCAATGAAGACATACAAATGGCTAGCAGACACATGAAAAAATGTCTAAGATCATTAGCCATCAGGGAAATTCAAATCAAAATCACACTGAGATACCACCTTATGCCAGTTAGAATGGCAAAAATAGTCAAGGTAAGAAACAATTGTTGGAGAGGATGTGGCCCTGGGGTTTCTGATTAGGCATGTTATTCTTACGTATGTGACCCACAGTGTTGTCCCTTCTTTTACCCCTGCTTTGTCTTTTTTTTTTATAATTTATTTATTAGAGCATGAGAGAGAGGGAGATCATGAGCAGGGGGAGGAGTAGAGGGAGAAGCAGGCTCCCTGCCTAGCAGGGAGCCCAACACTGGGCTCCATCCCAGAACCCAGGGATCATGACCTGAGCTGAAGGCAGACACTTAACCAACTGAGCCACCCAGGTGCCCTGTCTTTCTCGTCCTCACACCTCACTCTAAGGAAGATGCTTGTATGAGTCAGTCATTGGCTCTAGCTGCTATAACGAACAATCCCAAGTCTCAGTCACTTAGCACACTAAAGGTATTTCTCACGCCAATTTGAAGTGGCTGTTTCTGGCCAAGCAGCTCTCCTGCCCAGCTGTCTTCTAAAATGGTTACCTCGATTTCACCTCAGGTTCCAGGCTCCTTCTGCTTGTGACTCCCCCTTGTCATCTCCATGGGATCCTCTGACTGCAGCCAGATGACAGTTAGAGAGATGAAAGGCTGTGTTTCAGGAACTTACCCAGCTTAGCCAGTGGGTTCACACATCACTTCTGCCCCAGATCTGGCAGTGAGAACTTGCCACAGGGTCCCTCGCACACGCGCCGGAAGCTGAGACCTGGGGTCCCTGGCTGGACAGCTGCTTGCCGGCAGTGACTTGCATCTCGGAAGGGAACGTGATGCTTTGAGCTAGTCATGCCCGCCCAAATAGCACTGTGGATAATGCAGGCGTTAAAGTTCTGCTATGAGAGAAGAGAAATAAAAAGGATTGTTTGACTTATAGTTTATTCTGCATAAAGAGAGGTCACAGATAAAAGTGTGCTCCCTGCTCCAGAAATTCTGAGCTGAGAAAGGCAGGGGACAGCACGAGACTCTGTATTTGGCACTGAAGGAAGGTGTGGTTTGAGGAATCAGTGGCAGGTGAACGGAGGCCCTGGCCTCGCGCAGGGGCCTTCACCAGGTCAGAGAGAACTGGATTGGAGGCCCCTGGTGTCTGTACCTTTTCCTTTGGAATATGAGACCCAAAACTTGAAGGATTTCTGGTCCGAGGTGTGGGTTTGCCATACCTGCAGGTGATGACTTGATGATATATTTTAAATTGAATGGCAATTTAGCTACAGGAAATAGTGTAAAGTGTAGAGAGAGTTCTAAGATCTATTTGAAGACCTGAAACAGTCTGTTTTGGATATAACAATTAATACTTCACTCTTCAATCAAAAAATAGATATTGGGGCGCCTGGGTGGCTCAGTCAGTTAAGCATCTGACTTTTGATTTCCGCTCAGGTCATGATCTCAGGATCATGAGATTGAGCCCTGTGTAGGGCTCCATGCTCAGCAGGGAGTCTGCTTTGGACTCTCTCTCCCTCTCTCTTCCCCTCCCCTGGTTTGTGATAGATAGATAGATAGATAGATAGATAGATAGATAGATAGATATATCCCACAACGCCGGGATCACGCCCTGAGTCCAAGGCAGGCGCTTAACCGCTGTGCCACCCAGGCGCCCCNAGTCAGTTAAGCATCTGACTTTTGATTTCCGCTCAGGTCATGATCTCAGGATCATGAGATTGAGCCCTGTGTAGGGCTCCATGCTCAGCAGGGAGTCTGCTTTGGACTCTCTCTCCCTCTCTCTTCCCCTCCCCTGGTTTGTGATAGATAGATAGATAGATAGATAGATAGATAGATAGATAGATATAAAATCTTTTTAAAAATATAAATATTGCCCAAGCCTAAAATCCTGCCTGACCAGTGTCTTTGTGTAGATCTGGGGGAGAGGAGGGGGGAGTCAGTGCAAGGGCTGTATGATACACTTTGAGGAATGAACCAACTAACTAGTGAGAAGTGGGCCCCCTAGAAGTAACGGGGGGTCCCACAGTATGCACCCTCTCCCTTCCCTGGAGCTTTGTACCAAACAGAGAGAACAAGAGAGGGACCAGAATAAATACTGAAGTCACGGAATCATCATTCTCAATGCCAATCTCTGGCCATGGACGTGTACAAGACTTTTCCGAGACCCTAGGTGGGGACCGGTCTGTAAGCAGGGGCTGGGCTAGCTCTAACTATAAGGGGTCTAGAAGCAGGAGCTCGGTAGACATCGTATGGTCATCATCAGAAAATGAAGTACGAAGCCCCCTGCGTGGTTAGTGGTGTTGAAACTAAGATTAAATTGTCCTCCAGGCTGATGAAGGGGCGCCTGCTGGCTCAGGGGGTACAGCCATGCCACTCTTGATCTTGGGATCATGCGTTTTGAGCCCCACATTGGGTGTCGAGATTACTTTAAAAAACAAAACAAAACAAAACTGTTCTCCAGGCTGATGATCTAAACTTAGCATGCATAAGTATCATCCTGGGAGTGAGAAGGAAAGTGTAGCAAATTGCAAAGTCCCAGGGCCCAAACTAGAAAAGTGCTTTGGGATAGGACCAGAAATCTGCATTTTTCATCAGCATGACCACGTAATTCTCCAGAAGGTGCTGGGGACATAGCTGAAAACAGCTGTGGCCTAGGAGGCTACAGTTGGGTGGATTCGACAGAAATAAAAATGATTTCTATCACCATCCAGGAAAAATTAAAATCTTTTTTTTTTAGGAAAATATTCGTGTCGCTTGATATAATCTTATCGTAGAGCTTTCAGAAGTTGAATATGCAATTTCATTTTTTAGCAGTGCACATTTTACATTTTAAAACAGAGATCCGATTTTTAAATTTTTGAGATGGATTTTGTGTCTCAAGAAAGCGAAATGTTAGCTGCTCATTTAGGCACAGATGTGTGGAGTCCCCATAGGTAAATACCCCAGCGTGGCAGGGGAATCATAGGTCCTTTATGAAACAGGCGGTAGGTGGACAACACGGATCTTACAAAACACAGTTACACAAAAGCATTCTCTGTTTAGCTAAAACAAGCACATGAATTCTAAGCGTTTTTCTTCAAAGGTGGTGGTGATTCTAATTAAACTGGCCTATAATGGATTTTTTAAAAAGACTATTGTTATTTTATTTTATCTTATTATTTTTTTTTAAGTAATCTCTTTGCTCAGTGTGGGGCTCAAACTCAAGACCCCAAGATCAAGAGTCACATGCTCCACTGACTGAGGCAGCCAGGTGCCCCAAAACTATTGTTTTTTATTTGAAATGTTTCTTTTTTCAGAGAGAATAGCATGAAATACTTCAAATGTTAGTTTTTGTAGAAATAATAAAATTCAACATATAATGGAAAAAATAATAAAGGACTCTGAGCTGAAAGGGTCCTTAAAAGTAAACTATTCCCGCCGTTCATCTGATATTCAGCAGCCTGTGGGAACAATGCCGGCCTTGGAGACTAAGGCCTGCGTTTACCCCCTGCTTTGCCATTTGGACAGTAGCTGTATAACCTTAGACATGTGGCTTCTGTGTTCTGGTCTTCAATCTCCACATCTGTACAATGACAGGGTGACCATCAAGGTCTCGTTCCACCCTGACATTCTATGATTCTTTTCTTGTGACAATCTTCACCTTCCTCTTCATATTTATTCCTAACCTGGAGAGGAAAGATGAACTGATTTTTACTTTTCAAATTACCCCTCAATTTAGAATGAATGGATTTCAACATACATATGTACAACGATTTTTTAAAAACCTGCACCTAAAATGAAAATTTCCTCCTCTAAAATGCTGGAAATGTGAATAAGTTAATTAACTCCCGATAAAATCAGAATGGAAGAGCATGCTTGATGTAATGCTTCAAGAAGACAATGGCAACCAACCAACCAATGATATTTTTCCATAAGTACAACCTGTATTCGAAGTGGAATTACTGTGTTCCTCACTACAGATAAATGGAGCCATCAAATACATATTGTTATCGCAAATGGTCTCTGGAGACACAAACTCACGCTTTAAGAACTAAAATTCAGCATCTCTTTGATGCCTAATGGGATGCACCATCCTGCTTGAACATGAATTTCCATCTGGAAAGTGACTTTCTTTTATCTTTCTAAGTAGTCTGTGTAAGAACATCTTGCAAACCTGTCTTAAAAGATAACAAAGGTAATCACCTTAATTTTAAAACTATTGATACAAATAAATAACTTTCGTTCTGTGCTCTGTGCTTTCAAAGCACACTGTATGAACTCATTGAATGATTTAAATTGGATAAAGCACCAGGCACTCAACAAATTGGATCACTGGTACGGTTGAAACAGCCCTGGCATTGGAGTCGTGACTGCCTCTTGCTAGCAGCATGATTGTAGAAATTTACATAACTTCTTTGAGCCTCAGTATCCTCATCTGTAAATGGGACTAATTCTACCCAAACACTAAGCCTAATGGGAGAATTCGGGTTTTTTTAAGATTTTATCTATTTATTTGAGAGAGAGAGCACAGAGGGAGAGTGAGAGGGAGAAGCAGGACCCCCCCTCCCCACGCTGAGCAGAGAGCCTGACATGGGGCTCGATTCCAGCACCCTTAAATCATGACCCAAGCTGAAGGCAGTTGTTTAACTGAGTCACCCAGGCACTCCCTAATGGGAGAATTAAACAGATGATACAAAAAAGGAAATCTATGAAAAACCAGCTCACATTATTCTTATGGTGAAAGTCTGATTTCTTTCTCCCCTAATGGGTTCTGATCACCAATTTCCATTTGTAGGGCTTCCTCCCTCCAAACACCAAGCAATTCTCAGACACCAGCTTAGTGTCGTATAATTTAACTCAGTTCCAACATTATCTAATTGGAAATAGTATTAGATTCTGCAGGCTAAGGGTTCAGATCTGTAAGACATCCCCCACTCTACTTCACATGCCAATTTCAAGTCTAGGTTGTCACCTGTCCCTTCTGAACAAATGGCTATAAATCAGAGGTTCACATGACCCCCCTCCTTAGGTTCGATTAATTTGCTGGAATGGCTCATAGAACTCATAGAAACATTTTATCTACCTAGACGGTTTATTATAAAAGGATATAACTTCAGAACAGCCAGATGGGAGAAATGCATGGTAGAAGGTATCAGACAATGCACAGAGCTTCCATGCCCTTTCCATGTGCATCACTCTCCCCAAATCTCTATCTGTTCAACAACCAAAAACCTCTCTGAACCTGTCCTTGTGGGTTTTTATGGAGGCTTCATTACATAGGCATGATTGATCAACTCATTTGCCTTTGGCAACTTACTCAACCTCTAGCTCTTCCTTATCCCCAATGGTTAGGGAGGTGGGACTGAGAGTTCCAAACCTCCAATCACACAGTTGGTCCTCCCAGCAACCAAACCCAACCTTTGGGTGGGGTCTAAAGATCACCTCACAAAAACAGACACCTTTATTGCTCTCATTGCTTAGAAAATTCCAGGGGTTTTAGGAGCTCTGTACCAGAAACTGGATGAAGACCAAATATACGTTTACTATAAGTCACAATATCACACCCCCAACAATGGCAACAAGTCCACTTTCGTGTCTATTCAATGCCCTACTGGAGGCCCTAGCAATAAGGCAAGAAAAAGAAATAAAAGGCATATGGATTGGAAAGGAAGAAATAAAGCGGCCTTATTTCTCAGATAATTTGATCATCTATGTATAGAGTCCTGAAGAATCTATAAAAAAGAAATGAGAAGTAATAAACGGGCATAGCAAGCCACAGGACACAATGGGAATGTACAGGGAGAACATATGAGGAAATGCTGCTGGGAATCTCAGAAATCAAAGCAACAGCAAGGCAATTTAGACAAAAAGAACCTAAGATCAGACAATCGGCACGTATCCCATACCCTAATTTCATGAGAATTGTATGCGCTTGGTTTTGCACATGGTCTATTTTCATAGGCTTGCCTTGAGAGGAAAAATTTAAGTTTCTAAATGAGAGATAAGCTAGTTTGCAAAGTTAGTCCCAATCATGCACACAACCCTAGAGTGATGGGCTCCTTCTGGAAGTCCTGAAGTTCTTCTTGCAACTTGAATAGACAAGAGAGGGCTTCTTCTTGTGAAAGCTACAGAACTTCAGTATGCAATGAATGTTGCTCATGGTCACCACCTATCTGAGAAAAAAAATCAAGAATTTATTATAATGTGATTGACACTTTTAACAGATTTGTTAAATCTTCATGTGATTCCCTGTGTTTACATCAGTAAGTAAATTTTCCTATTGCTACAATAGATTATACATGAGAAATAAGTCTTCTTATTGATTTTGCAAATCACTGAAAGTTTATGAAACAAAGACTTCAGTATTTTGCTGAAAAGAATACGAGAACTCATTATATGAGAAGCCATATAAGTGATCTATGTCATCTCCAACATCAGTAATTTTATATAACAGAAGATTTGGTTACTGGAATTTGGAAACATCCATATACTTGCCCAAGCATATCCTGTGTTTTATGAGTTCTGACTAAGATAGATTTTCATGGCGCTAACTACTTTAACCCTGTCTTATGCGAAAGATTGAGACATCAGATTTTGAAATATAATTAATTATATTTTCTAATACACATTTAACTAAGACAACTGTTAAAATAAGAATGTCTTCCCATTTATCACTTAAGATTATCAGACACAGTGGTATGCATACCAACTTGGGAAATACTCTTATAGTGGGAAAAGCGCAATAATTGGAGCCAAAATACTTAAATTCAAATCATGGTTCTGCCCCTTAGCAGTTATTTGACCTCGAAAAGTTACTTAACATCTGAGCTTCAGTTTCATTTTCAAAAAGGAGACATGTAAAAAAAAAAAAAAGTGTATTTGGGGATCATCATATTGTATAACCAAATACTGCCACATACTCAAGACCTTTGTAAAACCTGTGTTTGCATTTGCATTTGTGTCATGTGGAGTCCAAGCAATTACAGTGACTAAAACCTTGCTAGTAGTTCAAATAGAGAAAAATGGGGCAAAAACTGAGTCACAGGGCACAGGCATGCTAAACTCAAAATAACTGCCCTTAAGGTATCAATACTATAATTCAGGAGTTTTACTTCTTTAAAAATATGACTAATGTTTCATGCCAAGGGAAGACTAGATGATGTCGCAGCATGAATTATCATTGCAGAAGAAAAGTTTTGTCCTTAAACTATTAGAAGAATTCAGGGGTGCCTGGCTGGCTCAGCCAGTAGAGCAAGGGATCCTTGATCTTGGGGTCATGAGTTCGAGCCCCACATTGGGTATGTAGAGATTACTTAAAAAAAAAAACTATTAGAAGAATTTAACATGGTAGCGGCAACAGTCCAAATTATTGTTTGGACATTAGAACCTATCAGACTTTATTGCAACA
This sequence comes from Ailuropoda melanoleuca, assembly GCF_002007445.2. Lineage (NCBI taxonomy): Eukaryota > Metazoa > Chordata > Mammalia > Carnivora > Ursidae > Ailuropoda > Ailuropoda melanoleuca. The sequence goes on from NC_048225.1 coordinate 123,158,896, forward strand.
GCGCTGTCACTTAGGGGATCATTAGGTGACAATCCAATCATCAACATAAATGTAGATGTAAACCCAGTTCTAGAATACCCTTATGTCTGACTTCTAAAGTACTTTCACAATAAAAATACGAGATTAAAAAATTATGAAAGATATACATATCAGCTTTTTTCTTATTATGACATCAGACGATCATGTCAGGTTTACCCTTATCTCACTTTTACATCTACATAATACATATGATGTTTCGATAAGACATTTATGCATGAGTATATGTGGTTGATAAAATCACCAGCAGAGGGAAGAAGTAGGCTAATTATGTGACCAAGAAAAAGAAAATTAATGTAGAAAATCACAATTAGATATCAGATTTTCAAGACAGTATCTGTTAAAAGTAGACAACTTTCTTTTTTATTTCGGTAAGAGTTTGCTGATTCACTCTTGGCCCTTAAAAGATAATACATGATTACAGCCCAAGAATGGGAAGCATCTCCCATTCATACAGCGGTGACTAATAAAGCTCTAGGCTTATTCATCTAAGCCTGTGCAGACCCATTCTGCGAGTTAGCATCAGGAACAGAACATTCTCATTCATCTTGGTTTTAACAAAAAGGCCAGTACTTTGCCCTCTAATAAGGTGTTCAGAAGCTGGGAAGTTCCACGTATGATTCACCAACCTCCAACTCCTCCTCTCTAGAATCTTCCTGGTAGTAAGATAGCCACAACAGTTCTAAACATGGTACTCAAACACAACATTCACAGATAGAAAAGGGATTGTCTCTCCTGGTATGTCCTCCGTAGGAGTGAGAATAACTTTTCCCAGAAAAATCTGAGTAGTGTCCACTACATTTCATTGGCCAGAATTGTGCCACATGCTCACCCCTAAATAAGTAAGTGGCAGTGGACATGGGACTAATCTGAGTGGCTTAAACCAATCAAGACTGAACCCTGAGCAGGAGATAGGGTTACCTTCTGATGAGTCACTGGGGTAAGAGATGGGTCACTGATAGGGACGCCTGGGTGGCTCAGTCGTTAAGCATCCGCCTTTGGCTCAGGGCGTGATCCCAGGGTCCTGGGATTGAGCCCCGCATCGGGCTCCCTGCTCTGCTGGGAGCCTGCTTCCTCCTCTCCCACTCCCCCTGCTTGTGTTCCCTCTCTCGCTGGCTGTTTCTCTCTCTGTTAAATAAATAAATAAAATCTTTAAAAAACAAAAGAGAGATGGATCACTGAGGACAAAAGGGAAGGAAATGGTACTAAACAGGCATAAATATATTAGCAAATAAGCCACATCTTCCATTCACCAAAATGCCTGAACTGGACATGAAAAGAATAGTTGGGCAGTTTAGCTCTCTAGAGATTTAACTAGGTTATTTTTCACACCTGGGGAGGTCGTCTACTTTCTAATTATCAAGTAATTTATTGACTATTTTTATAATTCCATTTAATCTCCACTTTGGGTTTATTAGCTGTACTGGGTTGAATTGTGTCCCCCAAAATTCATGTTCACTGGAACATCAGAATTTGACCTTATTTGGAAATAGGGTCTTTGCAGCTACAGTTCAGTTAAGGTCTTACTGGGTGAGGATGGGTCTTAATCCAATGACTGGTGTCCTTATAAGAAGAGAAAGCAGAGACACGCAGACACAGGAGAACACCAAATGAGGCAGGCGGGGATTGAAGTGATGTGTCTACAAACGAAGAATGCCAAGGATTGCCAGCAACCACCAGAAATTAGAAAGAGGCAAGAAAGGACGTTCCCCTAAAGCCGTCAGTCACCTTGGCCCTGCCAACACCTTGAATTCGGACTACTGTTCTTTAGAGCTGTGAAAGAATAATTTTGACTGTTTTAAACCATTTAGTTTGTAATAATTTGTTACAGTAGCCCTAGGAAACTAATCCATTAGCTGTATACCTCTTAATCTTATTTTTTAGGGGGTTCCTTTAGAGTTTATAATATTTTTAATTCATCACCATTTACTTCCAAATATTATACAATCTCAGGTATAATTTAAGAAACAACAGTATATTTAATTTTCCCCCTCCCATCCTTTGTGCATCCTTTATGCTATTCTACTTAGGTTATCAACCTCAGAATACCCTATTTTTAAAAAGTTTTTGCTTTAGGGGTGCTTGGGTGGCTCAGTCGGTTGAGCGTCTGCCTTTAGCTCAGGTCATGATCTCAGGGTTCTGGGATCGAGCCCTGCATCAGGCTCCCTGCTCAGCGGGAAGCCTGCTTCTCCCTCTCCCTCTGCCCACCACTCTCTCTGTCTGTGCTCTCTATCAAATAAATAAATAAAATCTTTAAAAAGTAAAGTTTTTGCTTTAAATAACATTTAAACATATTTTTAAATTAGAAAACCTCATATATATGTATATCTCTACATATTTATCATTTCTTGATTTCTTATTTCCTTTTTGTGGATCTGCCTTTCCATCTGGTATTATTTTTCTTCAGTCTAAAGAGCTTCCTTCGGCATTTATTTTAATGTAGGTCTGCCGGTGACAACTTTTCTCAGCTTCTGATTCTCTAAAGATGTCTTGATTTTGCCTTCATCTTTGAAGAATATTTTTGCCAGAGATAGAATTCTAGGTGGATATGCTCTTCTTCTTAAAATTTCAGCACTTTGAGGCTCGCCTGGGTGGCTCAGTTGGTTAAGTCCAATTCTTGGTTTCAGCTCCAGTCATGATCTCATGGGTCCTGGGATCGAGCTCTGGAATGGGCTCCAGGGTCAGCGGGGAGTCTGCTGGTGTCTCCCTCTGCCCCACTCCCTGCTCTCTCCCTCTCTGTCTCTGAACAAATAAATATTTAAAAATAAATAAATAAATTTCAGCACTTGAAAGAGTGCATTCCATTGTCTCCTGCCTTGCATTGTTTCTGATAAAGAGTCAAGAAATTCTTTCTTTTGCATTACTATATATAGTGTGCCTTTTTTTTTTCTTCTGGTGGCTTCTAAGGCTTTTCTCCTTACTACTGGTTTCCAGCAATTAATTATTACGTTCCCTTGTGTGGTTTTTCTGTGTGGTATGTATTTTACGTGGGATTCATTTAGCTCCTTAGATAATTAGGCTTGTAGTTTTTATCAAAGTGGAAGTTTTTCAGTTTCTGCATTTTGAAATATTTTTCTTCTCCAACCTGTGATTCCAATTACACAAAAATTAGGCCACTTGAAATTGTTCCACAGGTCACTGTGGCTACTTGTGTTTTTTCCCAGCTTCTCCCCCTCTGAGGTTCAATTTAGATAGTTTCTATTGCTGTCTTCAAGTTTACAAATCTTTTCTCTATAGTTTTTAATATTCTAAGTCCATTCAGTGAATGTATTTTTCAGCTCTAGAGAGTCCATTTGATTCTTTTATATCTTTCATTTTTCTTCTTATATTCATATTTTACATTAAACTTTTTTTTAAGGTTTTACTTTTAAATAATCGCTACACCCAACATGGGACTCAAATTCACAACCCCAAGATCAAGAGGTACACGCTTTACCAACTGAGCCAGTCAGGTGCCCCCATATTAAACCTTCTTAAGGCTTGCTTCATTTGTTTGTTTCTTGTTTGGGATAATCTATGTATTTTTTTTCCATTAAATCTTGAGCACACATTTTTTTTAAAGATTTCTTTAAAGTAATCTCTACACCCAATGTGGGGCTCGAACTCACAACCCCAAGGTCAAGTGTTGCACACTCCACCGACTGAGCCAGCCAGGTGACCCATGCCTTCTTTTTTTTTTTTTTTTAAGCAAGTTTAATTTTGTGTTCAGACAGTTATTTTCAGAACACCTTGAATCTTTTGAGAATTGTTTTTAAGCTTTTTTAGGGTAGACTTTGCATAGGTTTTACTCAGTGGTATTGAGAGGCTTTTCCTCTGGCACCAACCAATTCTGACATCAACTGGATGTCCCACAATGCTATTCAATTCTGTCACTAACTAGCTAGAAATGGTGTCAGACTTCACAGGTGTCAGGGCTCAGTCCCACCAGAATGTCCCTGCTTCAGATGCCAGCAGCAAGTATTGGGTCCTGAGGTTACCCTCTGCTTTCTGTTCAACTTGGCTCCAAAGTCAGACACCCTCCCCCCTTCAGGTTCCATAATTTGCTAAAATGACATAAAACTCGGGAAAGCACTTACTCACTATTACTGGTTTATTCTAAATATACGTCAGGAACAGCCAGATGGTAGAGATGTTGAGGGAAACGTACATGGGCCCAGTGGGGGAGGGAGGCACACCACCCTCCCAGCACATTGATATGTTCACCAACCCAGAAGGTCTTCAAATTCCATTGTTAAGGGGTTTTTATGGAAGCTTCATTATGTAGGCACAGCTGATTAAATCATTGCTCATTGGTGACTCAATCTCCAGTCCATTTCCCCTTCCCAGAGGTTGGGCAGTGGGACCAAAAATCCTATACTTCTAATCAAGGCTTGGTCTTTCTGGCAACCAGCCCTCATCATGAAGCTATCTAGAGGTCTGTCAATAGTCACCTCATTAGAACAAAAGACACTCTATTACCCTTATCATTCAGGAAATTCCAAGGGTTTTAAGAGCTCCGGGCGAGCAACCAGGGACAAAGACCAAGTGTCTTTCTAAGATACCACAGGTATGCCGGTAACTCTTTAACATCCAATGCTCTAGGGGAAAATAGAATCCTGACTTGTAGTGTCTGTCCTGTATGCTGATTTCCTTGGTGTAAATATTCCAAAATGGGGATGTCTGGCCACCCACACAATGTCCCTGAAGGTGCAGTTGGGAAGAGATGTGCACGATTGGCTCTCACAAACTAGTGTGAGCCAGCCCCAACACACCACTCCCTTTACTCTGGTCCCCTGTAGCCCTAAAATGAAAGCATAAGAATCTTGGGATCTCTACTGAATGCATGGGTGTTGGAAGAGGTCCTCCACTCTGAATGGTGAGAAACTAAACATCTGCCCATCCTGTGTGAGCTCTGAGAATTGCTCATCGTATCTTTCCGGTCACTGCTCCTTCTTTCAGAATTTTATTTGCATAGGCTCCATGGAGTTTTATTCTACACATGTACAGCTCAGTGTTCAGCCATGGTTTCAAGAGGAAACCTTAAGATTTCTGAATCCTTCTCGTTCATATTCTGCTTTGCGTATCCACACCACCTTCACCTGCCTGAACTGTCTCCTCAGCTCGGTGAGACGAAGGGACCTTCTTGGGTTTCCCACCTCTGCACCATGTTCTAGAAAGTGCCTCCAGGCAGGAAACAGGGTTAATAACTGTAGGACTCACCTTGCTTGCTCCCTTTATCTCAGGGATCACAGTTCTGTGCTGCCTGTGGCACCACGTCCAGAGCAGTTGCTCCTTACGCTTTGTCCAATTTTCAGGGTTTCCTACAGTGGGAGTGCAAGTCTGCTGTCCGTGACCCCATTGCTGCCAGGAGAGGGAGTCATCTGCCTGTTCCCACTTAAGTAGGACAGGTTCCTTTCTTACAGAGAGATCCCACATTTCAGATTTCATGTTTTCCTTTTTACAGAAAAGGAGCTTCCCTTAGTTCTGCTTTGATGGAAACCATCGGCCGCCACACTTGCTTTAGTGACTGGCTTGTCCGCCCACCCTGGAGTGAGTCTTGTGAAGCCAGCCTTCTGGAAGAGGCACCGTTCATCTGGGCTGTCCAACCAGAGCACAACCACCTCAGTAACAGACCTCAGTACTATCCTCAGGTTACCACCCGGACCAGCATTAGCCATAACAATATGGGGAGGAGGGCTTTACCTCAGGAGATTACAAAATCGGCAGGAGGACTAATTCCAAGTAACTGAACTCACCTCAGCAAATAGAAGTGAAGGACAGTTCGTTAACAATTAGTTAGGCATAAAACAATAATTGCTTAACACGACTTTTTTTTATATTAACTTCAACGTTTTCCTTGTAAGTGAAGTGGAAAAATCGTGAGCCAAGCATGCCTAAGAGGCTCGTGTCTGTTCTGGAACAATCTCAATTTCCCTTATTTATTTTTATTTATTTTTAAGAGAGAGAGAGAGAACAAGAGCAGGGGAGGGGCAGAGAGGGAGGGAGAGAGAGAATCTTCAGGGGCATGAGCTCAGCACAGGGCCTAACAGAGGGCTTGATCTCAGAGCCCTGAGCTCATGACCTGAGCTGAAATCAAGAGTTGAAAGCTTAACCGACTGAGTCACCTGGGCGCCGCCCCGCGCCCACTGCCCAATTTCCCTTTTTTAGCAGCACTGCCTAGCTTGGCTGAGCCTCTTCTGAGTGTCCCATGCTGTTCTTGCTCTATGTGAGTCTGGGCTGGACACCTCTTGATCAGTGCCTTTCCCGCCAGAGGCACAAATATCTTTTAGCCTCTGTCTAGAAGTGCTCATTTCTACTTTGAATGTCAGGGTCGTGAACAACCAAAACGGTAATGGTATTTTTCTTTCTTTCAACATGCTCTGCAGAATGCCCCCCCCCCCCGTTACCTGTCATCCCAGAACGGCCTGCTTCTTACTGGTGTGGTGTAGTCCTTTCCCGTGGCTGCTGTGACAAGTCACCCCAAACTTGGTGGCTTTAATACAACAGGAATTTAGTCTTTCCCAGTTCTAGAGACCAGATGTCTGAAATCAGTTTCACTGGACCCACATCTAGGTGTCGAGAAGGCCACACTCCCTCCAGAGGCTCTCGGGGAGAACCTGTTCTCTGTCTCTTTCAACTTTCAGTGGATGCTGGCATTCCTTGCCTTGTTCCAATTTTAGAAGCCAGCAACTTTAAATCTCTCTCTGCTCCTTCTTCCCCTCTCTTTCTCCTCTGTGTGTATCAAGTCTTCCTCTGCCTCTCTCCTATGAGGACATTTGAGATGGTGTTTGGGGCCCATTTGGATAATCCAGGATAATCTCCTCATTTCAGGATCCTTGAAAACAGCTCAAAGGCTCTTTTTCCAAATAAGGTAACACTTACAGGTTCCAGGGATTAAGATGTAAAGGGGGAGGGACATCTTCAGTCTTCCACCCGGGGAGTTCATGTCTGTGTATATTCCTTCAGTCACTGCTGAATTCTGTAAGCCTAGGCTTCTGGCTGTGGCACTGTGGGGACAACATCTAAAGAAAGAGAATCCTAGAAAAAATGAACTGAGGAGGAATATGGCTGCTATGGGCCCCTGTGTAACATTATTAAATTAAATACCCTTTCTCTGCAGTAATTAAAGATTTTTCTTTCCTCCACTTTGGACTCACTCCAGTCAGGGTTACCCTATGTCTAGAAGAAGTCCAGTGACATAACCCAGAGAGTGTTCAGGGGCACTACTATCTCCATTTGTTACAGGATCTTCATGTATTCTAGAACAGCGCAGTCTCTTAGCCTCAAGAGAGCCTAGACCCGCAAGGCAAGGCTCACAGCCACCCTTAGTCACCTGAGAGTTTAAGCAGAGAGGAAAAAATAGAAAATGCAAAAGGAAACATTCTGGGATACAGACAAATTGAAAGAGAGGAAAAAATAATAAAGAAGGGAAAATAAAGGGAAAAAATAACCTCATTTTGAGGGAAAGAGTCAACAAACAAATTGACAAGCATTTAATGAGCAACCATAATACACAGAATGTACTAGGCCCTGTTGAGGGAAAGAAAACAAGTATGACATCCTCCACGCCATCAGAGGGTCTCCAATCTAGGAAAACAGATATGAATTTATGAGCCCCAAAGAGGCAGTGACAAGAAGGGGCAAGACACATAAAACCGACGCAAGCCAAACTGATAGACCTCGGCAACAGATGGGTTGTGGGAGCAGAGAAAGAAGAAAGCACTGTCGATGACCCATGACTGTGATGTTTGCAGCCTGGTCCCAGGGGAGCAGGGGGAGGAGGAGCAGCTGGTTTGGGGATGGAGACTGGGAATTGCTGGGTTTGAAGAGGGACACCAGACAGCAGGTGTCACTCTACTCCCAGGCTGAACATCACAAAGCAGCCACTGAGCTATCAAAGGACCATAAAAAGCTATGACCTTTTATAGTCACCTCCTGGCCTGAGCTCCTGTCCTGACTTTGTCTCCTGCAGGGATGGTACAGAACCCAGCAAGCATTAGAGACTCACGCTGTGTTACAGACATCCGCGCTGCTGGTGACTCCTGGGAGCTCTACGCTCTGAAATCCCACCACTGAGGATTTTGATCTTGGGGAAGGTAAGGCCTTCTAGCAGGGGTCACAGGCTTATATGCCTTGGAGTTACCAAGGATGATATCAGGTGGAGAAGTGAAGTCCGTGCAAACTAGATTGTGTGCCCTCCCTAAAGACATTCAAATTCAGAAATTAACAAACAATCGTTGTGCTGGCAAAACGAAATACATCTTGGCCAACCACCTTGCAACCTATGACTTAGGCCCTTCTCTCAAAGGATATGTTGACAGACACCTGACAGCCAAGTCTTGGATGCATTAGGACATGGGGGTGGGGGCTGGGGGAGTACATATCAGAATATCTAGATCAAGTAAGGCCTCTGCATACACAATTTGTTTCTTTTGCCCATTCAAAGGGCTCCAGATGCCCAACAGTTGGAGACACAGTGCCAGATGTTCCAGAACGGCCATGGTCCTGCTCTGCCCTCATGGAACCAGTGAACACGGGAGCATATTATCTGATTCAGTGTCCCCAAAACTCAGACATTCATGAAGGTTCCTACCTTCACGGTTTTGCCACATCACCTAGACTGACTTAACCCTTTAAGTAGATCTTAAATTAATTCACTTTTTTATTTAGATTCCTGCTTTAGACTTTTCCTAAGAAAGCCTGCATGCACTTTGGTGCTTCAGAGTACAGGCTTTGAGTAAATAAGCCCTGAGTTCCCATCTAGACTCTGTGACCTTGCTCTAATCACTTCCACTGTCTGAGTTTCTGTTTTCTCATCTCTGTAATAGAGAGAACCACACCTGCTTCCCAGCAATGCCTTGAGAATTAGTGACAGGACATTTAGGTCACCCATGAAGTGATGCGGCTGTTAACCCTGACCTCCCTGCTTGGCGTGTCCCATCCCAGAGTGAGCTGGTGGGAGGTACAGAGCCGGGACCTGCTGCCAGGGCCAGGATGCACGCTCACAGGGAGTGACCCACTGCTGCCCAGACCCGCCAGCCTCTCCTGCCAGCAAGCCCTGGGGGGTCCTGAGGCTCATCCCTCCTCTCCCACCTACCTTCAAGGTGCATGTAATGGCTAGGCAACCACCATGTTATATTGAGGAAACCCTGGGTGCACAGGTGTTGAGGAATGTGCCGTGAAACACACCAAATGTCTACCCCGCTCACCTCCTAAATATTGAACCCTTTCTAGAGTGACGCACAGTCTTACAGAGACACACAAAACAACTATTTTCTCTGGGTGGCAACATTCAAGCCAGCTGTGTTTCAGAACACACTACAGAAGGGTCAATAAATCAAGCTACTTGGACCGAGGAATCCAGAATGTTTGGGCTGCAATAGACCACCCTGGAAATCACTCACTCCAACCACTTCTCTTGGCGGATAGGCAAAAGGGAGGCCCAGGACTCCCTGGAGAGGCCAATGCCTTCCCACATTCACACCCACAGCGGGAGTGGCAGCGTTGGGACTGGGTGCCACGCCTCCCAATGGGACTTCTCCCTGCTGCAGCCAATTGCTTTTCCAGAGATGTGCCACCTGGCCTGCACGTGGTTGGAGAGCCTTACGTACGGAATTCCAGAAGGAGAGGTTGACGTGGGTGAGAAGCTGAAGTTGAGTTTTAAAGGTTAAATGTTGGAGGATGTGTGTGGGTTGTGATGAAAAGTGTGAGCTTGGAGTCAGACAGACCTGAGGTCGAGGCGAACCTGCTACTTACTCATCGTGCACTGTCCTTGGGCAGGTCAGGTAATCTCCCTGTCTCTGATTCCTCACCTGCAACCTGGAGTGACACCACCGACAGTGCAGGATGGTTGTGAGGACGACATGAGATTTTTGCACCTTGAGTCAGTGCTCAAACCGTTCTGAACCCCAGGGGACACACACTGACACTGTATGGTCCCCCTGGAGCTACGCAAAAGCAGCACGTCACTGGACACAAGATTCTAAGTCAAAAGGAAGTGAAGCTCACACACTGAAAATCTCCTGTGAAGGAATGAAAAATGGTGAACAGTGCACAGTTGTTCAGGAGACACACGTAACACTGAGCTAACAGCTGAGTGGCTTTCTCCTTGCAAGAATGGGAGGAAAGCAGGGTGCTATCAGTGGGATGAAGGACAGTCAGGAATGATGGATGGAGGAGGGGGGTGGGGGAACTCCGAGGTTAACTGGAACAAGCTTGAATTGGGTTTTCTTTCTTTTCTTTTTTTTAAGAGGTGGGGTGGGGGGTGAATGCGAGGAGGGGCAGAGGGAGGGGGAGAAAGAAAATTTCAAGCAGGTCCCACACTCAGTGTGGAGCCCAGCGAGGGGCTTGATCCCATGACCCTGAGACCATGACCTGCGCTAAAATCAAGAGTCAGACCCTTAACTGACTGAGCCACCCAGGCGCCCCTGAATTGGGTTTTCAAATGGAAGAAAGTAATTATCTAGAGGAAGCGGGAGAAAGTCACTGGAGTTGGAACTCTGCAGCAATGCTGCTCTGTCCCAACTGTGTTGCTGCTATTTTAGGTGTCCCTCTCCTTGGATGGGAGGGTTGGTTCTCAGAGCACAGAGGTGGGTTTCCTCCTGCCTGGAGTGAGGGGTCCCTCAGGTTTTCCTGCGGGACTCCGCATCAGGCCAGGGATGCCTGTGGCAGCCTCGCTCTGCTCACTGCTTAGCTCCAGGCTCTGCTGTCTGTCCTCCGTGAGACACCCTCCCTGACCCACGTGCACACTCACCCCCAGGCCCCTCCGAGGGCAGCTGCAGCCTGCAGACATCCCTGGGCTGCCCTGCCAACAATAGCAAGGGGGTTGGCAGCTGCCTCCAGAGCCCCACTTCTGAGGACACCTCAGGAATTCCTCAAGCTTTAGAAAGTTACCTGTTCATACATTAGTCCCTGGAACAAAGCAAACCCCCCAAAAGGGAAAACTCTCTTACCTAAATCACTATCACTGCGTGGAAGGAACAGAGATTCAAAAATGATAGTTTTCTTTCTCAGATAAGAAAATTGAGGCACAGAGTTTCTACTAAAGTCACATGGGAATAATAATATCCCAACATTCAATACATGATGACCATGTTATCCGTCATTTGACATTCAACAAATATTTGATGGGATAGGCATGACAAGCAATGGGTCAGACCTTTTTATGTATCTCTAATCTCCACAACAACCTAGTGATACAAGAAAAGTAAGGTTTAGAAGAGAAAAACTTGCCCAGAAGCACCCACCGGATAGGTGGCAGAATTAACATTAACCCAGGTCTGTGCTTCTGAAGCCCCTACAAAGCTCAGGCTAGGATCACCTTTCCCGCTCCCAAGTAAACCTTCACCTTTGGATCCGTGTCTGGGTTTCCTCCCGATGCTAAATCGAAGGCCTTCTTAAGCCACCTGTGATCTTTATATTCCTCATTATTTTTAGCGTTGGAATTGGGGGTGAGTTCATTCTTATAAGGGTAAGGAAAGGAACATTGCTGAGCACATAGTAAGCAGGGATGGTATGTATATGATTCCCATGTTAGAATGAAGAGACCAAGGGGTGCCCAGGGGGCTCAGTGGGCTAAATATCTGCCTTGGGCCCAGGTCATGATCCCAGAGTCCTGGGATAGAACCCCACGTCGGGCTCCCTGCTCAGCGGGGAGTCTGCTTCTCCCTCTGCCCCTCCTCGTGCTCTCTCAAATAAGTGGATAAATCTTAAAAAAAAAAAAAAAAAAGAATGAAGAGACCAAGGCTCACAGAGGGGATGTGACTTGCCCTAGGTCACTAGTAAGTATGAAAAGGCCAGATTTCATAGCCCATCTGTCTGACCCCAAAGCCCAGGCTCCCCATGGCCCCAGGCTGCCTGATGAGGCTAGAATTAAATGCTGTTCTTGCACCCCAGTGAAGGGAAGGAGAGTGTCCTTTAGAGAACATGTATGGATTGAACATTTTCAGTGGCTATCGTACCACGTGAAGTATCTACGAAGAGCTCAGAGCTACAGGCTGCCATTTAACCTGTTGCCCAGGAGGTGAGAAGTCCCATCTGGACTAGTTTCATGCCAAGATGGAAAAGAGATCTCCCGGGGATGTGGACACACAGAAGAGTTGCCTATGATATTCCTAGATACTAATTTGGATTCTCTCTCTCTCTTTCATGCAGGATAATTTGGAATGTCTCTTATAAGGAAATATTTTTGCTTTTCTATAAGGTGATTAATTTATGTTAAGTGCATCTTCGGAGGTCCAGGGGAGACAGAGCCAGCCAGCCATGGGCAAGAGTGCAATGGATACCCTTTGACTTGTCTGGTCTTCCCTGGGACCTGCTCCTCTTCCCACTTTGTTTCTACAAAGTGACCTGCTCACCTCCACACTCACCTTCTGTGATTAGTTCAGAATTGGGCACCTGATCCATGTTGGATGGGATTCCCTTCCCTGGGCATTTGGAATTGGCCCCGAGAAGGACAAAGCCTACTCTCTTCAAGTACCTGTGGCCTGCACACCATCTGTTGATTGTATGGACCTAGTGACACCAAAGCCTTGGGTTCTGTGAGATACCCCTAGATATAATCAGTCTCCTTCTCCACCCCTTCTTACTAATTTCCCCACCCTTCTGTCACCCCCATATCCAGAGACCCTCCAAGCCCCATTGTCCTCATACCTCCCCCCCCACTCCCCGGATCAGAGCCTTCCCATCTCATGCTAGATTTCTACATCAGCCTCCCAGTGCGCCTCCCTCCTTCGGTCTGACCCTCCAGGCCATTCTCAACACTGTGGCTGCGGCCACCTACTGGAACTCAAGAGTAATTATTCCACCCCCTTGCTTAAGGCAGTTCTGGTGTCTGTCTCCCCACAGCCTTCGACTTCAAATCCAGACTCCCAGCGTAGTGTGCAAGCCTGGTGTGATCTGGCCTTTAGTCTCACCTCTCATACTCTCCTTCTCTTCCTTTCCCGTAGCCCCCTTGCTCCAGCTCGGCTTGCATTCCCCAAGCCAGCACGCTCCTCTCTCTGGTCTCTGTTGAACCAGCTCCTATTCATTCCTAATGATGAGGAACAAATGTGAGTCCTTAGACCTCATTTCTTTTTTAAAATTTATTTAAATTCAAGTAATTAACATATAGCGTACTACTAGTTTCAGAGGTAGAGTTCAGTGATTCCTCAGTCTTCTATCACACCCAGTGCTCGTTATATCCCATGCTCTCCTTAATGCCCATCCCCCAGTTACCCCGACCCCCCTCCCCTCCCCTCCAGCAACCCTCAGTTTGTTTCTTATGATTAAGAGTCTCTTATGGCTTGTCTTCCTCTCTGATTTCATCTTGTGTTAGACCTCATTTCTAGTCTAACAGGTGGTAAAGCATGGACCAGGCCTTCCCTTTCTCCATGTCTCCCGCTCTGGGGTTGCCCCTTATAAGTCTTTTTAACTTCCCAGTGTCTTCCTTCTGTTACTTCCCTAGCAAAATCTGTTACCAGTTATTTATTTCCTGTTAAAGATTTAAGGCAATGAGTTACCTCTATGGGGAGTATTTGCCTGTAAAGTCTCCCCACTGAAGCATAATAATAATAAGGCTCCGTACCCAGTGTGGAGACGCTTGAACTCACAACCCTGACATCAACACCTGAGCTGAATCAAGAGTCGGACGGTTAACCAGCTAAGCCACCCAGGCTCCCCAAAGCAGAATTATTACAACGACATCAGGCATCCGTGAGAAGGCAGGGGAGGTGTGTGAACGCTCAGAGAAGGCACCCTGCACCACAACACATAATCTATGTCAGAACTACTGTGTTCCTGAGCCTGGAGGACTTAGAACCAGGAGGAGAGGGAACCAGGAGGAGAGGGAGGGGGAGGAGAGAGGGCAAGGACGGGGGAGTGAGAGAAGGCAGGGGAGATCACGGTGGGTAGGAAGCCAGGGGCTGTCTGCAGAGTACCTGACTTGTCCTGGTTGGGGGGTGTGCCTGCGTGATTCTCGGGGTCGGGGGGCCATCCCCAGGGACTCTGACGGGGATGGTATCTCCTGGAGCTGCGTCATGGAGCAGCGCTGGGAAATCCCATGGGGAGGCAAAGGGCCCCTGCCCACCTATCCCTCCCTGGGTCACCACAAGTCACAGAAGGCAGGGGTGTTCCCCTCTGAGTCAGAGCAGGGACCCATCCAGCACAGGATGCAGGCTCAGGCACCGCCACCCTGGGAGACCGGTGGTCTTCAGACGGAGACCCGTGACGACTGCAATCCTCTCTGCCCTCCACTCTTCGCACCTGAGCCATTCATCTTGGCTCCACAGCTGATGATGGCACCCTCCCGGCCGAACCCTCCCGTGGCTCCGCACTGCCTACAAGACACGCTCCCATCTTTCCTGCAGTGAAGAAAAACATTTTTCTTTACTAAAATATCTTGAGGGGGAAAAAGCTCTTTTGTGTGAATCCTCAGGATTACACATTTATAATCTTTAGAATATGAGCTCCCAGAGGCAGAGGTCTTGTCTTCATCCTCCTGTGTCCCGCAGGCCTCAGAGCACCTGACTCATAACACATGTTCCATAATGAGTTAAACGGAATTAAAGAGAGAAACCATCGAAGATCAAAGACAAAATAAGGAGCCGAGAAAGCAGCAAAGCAGGGTGAACAGGGGAAAAAAGACCTCATTTTCAGGCGAGCTTTGCATCATCCCTTTCCAGCATTTTATGGCAGTTCCCTGGCAGGGCTCCCACACTGCAGCGGGCCAGGGAAGGGGGATGGCAGAATGATGTTGCTCGTGGGAATTTGCCCTGCTCTTTGATGCCACTGCCGTGGGGCAGGTGCATTTGCTAAATTACCCACTAAGGTGGCAGGTCATTTATAGCCACCCCAGCCCCACCTGGCAAATGAAGCCTTGGTTTTCTACAGGCAGACATTTCAGAGCAAAGCCAAGAGCCTCCCAGATAAACTGGAAAACAGATGCTCTTGCCAGAAGCAAACGTGGCTGGGGAGGCTTGGTGGAGGCAGCAGCTGAGGGATCCCCAGCACCCGACACCCTGCTGGCTGGTAAAGGCCCCGGGTCTCCGGCGGCACGTTCGGGGCTTTCTGAGACCCTGTTCTCTGAACATTTGTACAGGAAGCATGTCCATCTTTGAGAAGGGGATGACACTACCTGCCTCAGGGGTATTTGGAACATCAAATCATGCCTGGTGAATGGTAAACATTCTGTAAAGAGTAGCCATCATACATCTCATTGTCTCAATGCCTCAGTGATTTCATCTGTTAAGTGGGGCGAGCAATACCTATTTTGCACTAATATGCTAAGGATCAGGTCAAGTAGAATCTAGGTGCTGAGCAAAGGATGCAAGGAATTTGTCGTACATCAGCTTGGATGTTCTAAAGCCAAACCAAGCTCTCCTCAGGATCTTCAAATCAGGTGATCAGACCGGCAGGTGGAAGGAATGCCACAGGTAGTGTATCTTGACTTCTGAAAGGTAAGTGATAAAAGTCTCTGGAGAAATGCTTGTAGACATGCCGTAGACATGGGGGCTAGGCACCAACACCCCTGCGTACTTGAAAAATCACACACCCAAAGGGTTAATAGCAATAAGGAAACACTTTTCCTATTCTGGGCCTAGCACTCTAGAATCTGGCCCTATTCGAATGAATATGACTTATTAAAATTAATGATTTGAATTAAGACAGAAACCATGCTTATTTAATTTGGAAAACTTGGACAAGGGCAAAAGCAGCAAGATTTCAACAGGATGAAAAGATGGGCCAAAAGCATCATAATAATCAGTGGGAAAAAATGTAAAGGCCTGTACTTGGATTAAAAAAAAAGAAGAAGAAGAACATGGCTGGAAAGCACAAGTTGGAGGAAACCAGCATAAAATTCATGTTAAAAAAAAAAGGAAAAAACTACATTAAAAAAATAAATTAATGTGAATCATTGGTGCAATGTAACTGCCAAAAAAGCAAAGTCAATCTTGGGCTACATTAATAAAATAACAGTGTTTGGAAAAAGAGAAAAAATGGTTTCAATATGCCCTAACATCTACTCAAAACTGGGGCCTCTCTAGAGAAAAAAATAACTGGAATAATGGTAGAATGGTAGGTCTGAGAGAACATGTGGTCTGAGAAACAGGTGAATAAAATGGAGATAGAAGGTGACATGGGTGTAGTTAGCTCGAGAAAGAAGAGATTTAGAAGGTACTTGGTTTCTGGGTGTGATCCCAGAGTCCTCGGATCGAGCCCCGCATCAGGCTCCTCTGCTGGAAGCCTGCTTCTTCCTCTCCCACTCCCACTGCTCGTGTTCCCTCTCTCGCTAGCTGTCTCTCTCTGTCAAATAAATAAATAAAATCTTAAAAAAAAAAAAAAAGAAGGTACTTGGTTTCTATCTTTAAGAGACAAAAATCTCTTGCTGGAAAGTTCTTAGACATGTTCTGTATAGGACCATAGGACTGAACTTTAAAACAAAGCTTTTAAAGATCTATTTCTTCATTTCTTTCAATATTTCATTCATTTATTTGAAAGACAGAGTGAGAGAGAGCACAAGCAGGGGAGGAGCAGAGGGAGAGGGAGAAACAGGTTCCTGGCTGAGCAGGGAGCCCAACACAGGGCTTGATCCCAGGACCCTGGGATCATGACCTGAGCTGAAGGCAGACGCTTAACTGACTGAGCCCCCCAGGCACCCTGGAGTTCTATTTCAGTTCAATAGGAGAAAGGCCTCATGATCATGAGAGGGCTGCCACTGCTCCAGGCACAATGACCACAATCAAACACAGAAAATGGGGGCATCAGAGAGCTCCTCTCTCTTATTTGTTTCCTTTATCAGGAGGCAAAATACCTTTTCTAGACTCTGCAGATTTATTTTATTCTATTGGCCAGAACGGAATCACGTGGCTGCCCCTAGCTGCAGGAGGAATTGGGAACTTGGAATGTCTGGTAGAAGAGAATGGCAAAGTGGTAAGCTAGGACTGGCTTCAACCACTTATGATGAAGTAAAAAAAGCCAGTACTGTAAGAATAATAGATGGGAAAGTGGAAAGAGCTTGGGTCCTTGATGACTTCACTGAGTTGCTGAACTAAATTTAAAATGGCCAACTTCCAGTCTTCTTAGAGTGAGAGAAAAATAAATTCATATTTGATTAAGCCATTGTTGAGTTTCGGTTCCTTGCAGTCAAACGCACCCTAGTGGATACAAAGACGGTCTTTATGAAAGTAACTGGGATATATCCAATGGGACCTCCTGTAGTTTCCATTCATCCAACCAGTTTGACGGACGGTCTCCTTGGTTCCAGGATGGTCTCCTTGGTTCCAGGCACTGGCTAACCTCTAGAAATGTAAAGGTGAACAGAACCAGACAAAAGCCCTGCCTTCACGGATGTTACATTCCAGAGAAGAAGACAGACACTGCTGAAGACACCCACACAGAAGAAGAAAGACGAAATTCTCATAATTCTGTGAGGAAAAGGTACAAGATACCACGGGAGCATACCANCAATGGGACCTCCTGTAGTTTCCATTCATCCAACCAGTTTGACGGACGGTCTCCTTGGTTCCAGGATGGTCTCCTTGGTTCCAGGCACTGGCTAACCTCTAGAAATGTAAAGGTGAACAGAACCAGACAAAAGCCCTGCCTTCACGGATGTTACATTCCAGAGAAGAAGACAGACACTGCTGAAGACACCCACACAGAAGAAGAAAGACGAAATTCTCATAATTCTGTGAGGAAAAGGTACAAGATACCACGGGAGCATACCGCAGAGGAATGGCCCTGGTGCTGGAGTCAGGGAAAGTCTTCCCTGAGAAGTGCCCACCGGTCTGAGATCTGAACATCCACTCTCAGGCTGCTGTCTCTGCCCACAGTGGCCTCTCTTTATTGCCTACCTCTTGTTGACATACCCCCTTGCTTTGTGGAAACCTTCCCGTCATCCCAGACGCCTCCACTGTCAGTCTTCCATGAAGTCCTGAACTTCCCGCTAGAAGGGATCTCTACCTCCTCTAACGCCCTTGGGAAATGCTCTCACCCTGACTTAAAATTTAAAATTTGAGCCCCCTATCTCTGCTTAGCTCCTCACTCCCACCCCATTCCTGGAAAACACCGACATGCTTATCTTTCTGTTAAATACCTAGCGACCTAGATTGCTGTCTCACACTTAGCCAACATTGGACACTTATTTTCATTGAAGACTGTATCTTATAGATGTTTACTCCCATCTAGTTTCAGAAACGACCTTATAGGTCCTATAGAGTACTTTGCGTGTGTACGTGTGTTTGTGTGAGAGACGTTTCCACAAACCCAGACACCCAGAACCTTGGATTTCTGTCCACGAACTGGGATTTTTAAAAAAACTACTAAAGCCTATGAATAAAGACTATCATTATAGGTCTGTCAACAATCATCATTTACATGAGCTGAAGTCTGCTTAGTTTATCACTGATTATCTCAACGCTCATTCCTTAGTGTAAGAGGCAAGGTGTTCTATCTCCCCAGATTCATAACACCTTTCCCATCTTTGAAGGGGTCTGGCTGTGCTCAATATTTTCAGGATGACAGTTGTCCCTGAAGGCACAGCGTCTTTCCTTAGATTCACACATTATTAATCTTCACAGTAGGTTCATAAAAGGGACACTAATTAAGGGACACTGTAACATAATCGCACACCGTTGAAAGTGGATGCCCTCTCGGGGGTCATCTAGCGACAGAGACTGAGACCCGTCCCAAAGCAGGAAGATAGTAAGAGCTGGTCCCTGGGACAATCACTGGATTCTCGGGCAGTAGCTTCGCCCACGGGGACACGCAGAGCGTCAGAGATTCACAGCCACGGTCCTCGTACTTACTATCTACACAAATCAGGACACACTCGGGCAGGGAGTTCACCAGCCATCCTCTGGGTGGAGGTATTGCCAGGTTGTGCGGCAGCGGCCGGCCGGCAAGCTAGCAGTGGCGCTAAGTTCAAAGCTGCCAGAGCTCTCGCCGCGAGCCGAGTCCGGCCACGGCTCGGGGGCGCACCCTCCCGCCGCGCTCAGCCGCGCCCAGCGTCAGCAAGCGCTCTGAGCGGCCACTCCCGGGCCGCGCCGCCCTCGCGCCTCAGTGCCAGCCCGCAGCCCCAGCCCGCCGCTCTCCCACGGGCGCAGCCCCTCTGCCCGCGTCCCTCATGGCCAAGCCTCTGCTGCTGGTCGTCTGCGGCGCTCTGGTTGTGGCCGGGGTCCAGTGGGGGCCCAGCGTGCCCCCCGCCGGGACGAGCGAGCCCCCGGACGCGCCGACGGTGGCGCCCACGGAGGACGAGACGCTGCAGAACGAGGCGGACAACCAGGAGAACGTGCTGTCGCAGGTAGGCGGCGGACCCTGGCCACCCCCGGCCCTGGGCGCGGGCGGGAGCCGAACGTGGCCCTCGCTGGAGCCTCGGCGGCCGCTGCGCCCCGGTGCCGTCCCGGAGGCGTTTCTTCAGCGAAGGGACGGGGTCCCCCTCCCGGCGTCATGGGGTCTTTCAAGGTTACCGAATCAGGAGAAAGGAGAGGAGGAAGGCAAGACTCCACAGGGCTCCCTGAAAAGGGGTTAAAAAAAAAATCATCAAACCTCTAGTTCCAGGGTTGTGAAAGCGTGGCCATCTCTGGCCTGTGTGGCTGTTCGTGGGAACTGGAACGTGACAACAGGCGGGCGTGTGGGACAGGAGGCAGATGGCTCTCCCCGGGGTGGCACTTGACGGCCCAGCGTGAATCGCATACCAGGGAGGAGCGGGGTGAAGACAGAACAGCAGCAGGTGTGATGCCTGCCAGGTGGCCCCGCACAGACGGAAGGGACAAGACCCCGCGTATTCGGGAGGCAGGGTGGAAATGCAGATCCGCTCACCTCTGGCGGATGGTCGGTGGGGGGGTGAGTGACAGCTTTTAGTGAAGGGATTTGTAAAGTGTCCCTTTACAAAGTACTCTGCTTGACTCAACCTCAGACACTCTCATTCCCGTTCTGTTAGCAAAGGACCCGTGGAACAGTAAGACTTGGAACAGTAGGAGTGATCCGGGTGGGTAGAGCTAGGTCTTTCTGACCCCCCAGGTGCCTGCAAGGGACCACTCTCTGGAGAGTTCCGTGCATGCGCTCCACAGCCCGCCTGATGATGTGTGGTGGGTGTTGCCATCATCCTAAGGATGAGGGCTGGCTGAGGGAGGGGGGCCTGTCCTGCTCTCTGCATCTCGCTAAGTCTTTGGACTGGGTCTTGTCTCCTTCCCGGAGGAAGAACGACTGTGACGTGTATCAAACACTAGTCTCCTCACCCTTTTCCTTTGGAAGTTACACTGATAGATGCCCCATAGCCCGATAACCTCGTGCTCTCTCCTAAATTGAAAGGACATAAAAATCCTTCACAATGGGGTTCTGGAGGACCATGCACGAAAGTGTTCCCGAAACCCGAGTCTCGGAAAGGAAGGAATCCACCCAGGGTCCCAGAGCGGGCTTTGCAGGAATCTAGGCAGAGTTTCAGCAAGCAGACAACCACGATTTACTGTCTGTCAGCCCGTAAAGACCAGCCGCTTCAGCCACCCTGCGCTGTAACTCCAGCATCCACTGATCCATTCTGTATTTGACAACAGCTCTAAAACAAATATTAGTGTTAGAAGAAACCCAACCTTTGCAAGAAAAACATTACAAGCCTTCCTCCCCCCGACGGCATCCCAGGAACATTCCCACTCCAACAAGGGCTGTGCCTGCCTGCCAGGGTAATTAGTCAAAGGAAGGCAACCCTTCTCCATGCCTAGAAGGGGAGAGCTCCATGGCGCTGGGGCTGCAGGGTCTGTGGCAGAGGAGCTGGGGAGGAGCCTTTCCCCCAGCAAGTGCCCAGGACGGTGGCTCCAGAAAGCCTGTGCTTTCCTGCGGGGGCGAGGCTGGCAGGGGCAAGCGCTCAGAAGGAAATGTTTAGCATTGTAGGAGCGCAAGGGCTGCCAGCTCGCTCTCCTGGCTTTGGCCTAGGGTTTGGGTTCAGAAGCTGTTCTAGGAGCCAAAGGAATCCTTAGGCTGAGTAAACCTTACTGAGTTCCGGGCCTGTCTCCTTTCTCCCAGTTTCCTTTTTCCAAATCGAAACCATCCTTTGCGGACGGCTGGGTGGCTCAGTTCGTTAAGCATCTGCCTTTGGCTCAGGTCAAGATCCCAGAGTCTTGGGATCAAGTCCCACAATGGGCTTCTTGCTCAGTGGGGAGCCTGCTTCTCCCTCTGCCTGCTGCTCCCCCTGCTTGTGCTCTGTCTCTCTTTGTCTCTGACAAATAAATAAAATCTTTGAAAAAAGAGAAAAAAGAAACCATTCTTCGAAGGTCAGTTCAAGTACCACCTCCTCCAAGAAGTCTTCTCTGGCGCTTGGCTGGAGCCACTCTGGCCAGTTTGAGCCCCGCTGCACTACATCACATCGGGGTACTTGGCACTCACTGCTTGGCGTGGCTGTGATCTGCGTGCCTGCTGCACCGTGAGCTCCTGCAAGTGGGCTCTCTGCCCCGTCTGCTTCCTTCTCTGAGCCCTTAGCACTGCCCCAAGTAGGCACGCCGTGAGTGGTCCGTGAGTGGTCCGTGAGGGGATGAGGCTAGAAGCAAGCAGCCTTCACACTGGAATCTCAGCTTTGCCATCCTCCTTTCAGCCCCTGTCCTTTCCTTTTTAAATCTCAACCTGGGTTCTAGTGAAGGCAAGGGCTCATATGTTTTTCCCTTGAAATGATGAAAGCCTAAAGCCCCCTGAGAAATGCACTGCGTTCCAAGACAAATGAAGAGAGCCGAACTCCTAAGCGCCTTCAAGGAAATTTCAGAGTCAGCAAATTGTGTTCCGATGACCTCTTCTCCCCACTGTTCGGAGTTGTCTGAGGTCTCTGGCTAGAGCAGGACGTTTGGCACGGTGAAGGGAGAGCCTTCCTAGGAGCCAGGCCCATACTTGTGTTTGCACACCCAACCCCTTCTTTCTCTGTCTCTGTGTCTAGTTGCTGGGAGACTATGACAAGGTCAAGGCTGTGTCTGAGGGCTCGGACTGTCAGTGCAAGTGTGTGGTGAGACCCCTGGGCCGAGATGCCTGCCAGAGGGTCAATGAGGGGACCTCCAGGAAGGAGGATTTCTACACCGTGGAAACCATCACCTCAGGCTCGTCCTGCAAGTGTGCGTGTGTGGCGCCCCCGTCAGCCCTCAATCCTTGTGAGGGAGACTTCAGGCTCCAGAAGCTGCGGGCGGCGGACAGCCGGGACTTGAAGGTAGGACCTCGGGTGGGGCAATGCCACGAGTGGGAGGGTGCCTTAGGGACCCAGGGGTCCGGCAGAGTTTTGCAGGGATTTTAAGGGGACCTGGCTTAGCCTGTATAGGTCAGGCCCCGGCACCTAGCGGGCTGAGCACGTGTCCGAGGCTGATCATTTGGCAAACCGGTCATTTGCAATCCCGATGTCTGAGGGGGATGCTGAGAGCAAAGTGTGCCTGCCTCTCCCTCTGGAGCCAGGGAGGCTGGGTCTGTGAGCAGCTGTCAGACCCAGGGGCCAGAAGAACTTAGTGTTCTTCTCCTCGAGAATTATCGCCATGGTTTACTGTTGGCCCAGCACACACCCTACAGAGGCACGAGACACAGGAGCGAGCCTGGCAGTTTTCAGCGCAAGGGCTGGGGTGACCCAGGACAGCAGAGGCCTGGGGCCTGCTGTAGGTCAGTATGGAACTGTGATCCTGGTCCACAGGGTGGGGAAGCTCAGGCCTGCCTGAGGCCACTGCACGGGTTGGCCGAGGGCTTCGTCGGGTCTCGGCAGTGTGGGCTTGTGGCCTGGGCCTGGTCTTGCAGTCAGACTGATTCGGGTTCAGACCATGGCTCTGCCACTGCTTGTTGTGTGATCCTACTCGAGGCACCTAACTTGCCTGCACTCAGTCTCCTTGCATAGGAAGTGGGGGTAATAGCATCTACCTTGTGGGGTGGCTGAGATGGCGGCTAGGGAGCACTCGGCACAATGCCTGACAGTCGGGGTCAGCAGCCACTGGTCTCGCTCATGGATGACCACACAAAGGGCCGCTGCGGGGTCTGGCACCTGCCACACGCACCGTAACTGGTGGTCGTTGATTCCCTTCAAGCAGAATGGGGTTCCGCAGTACAATGCTTTAACATCCTGTCCCGGGATTCAGCCTGCCTCACAGAGCTGCAGTCCTACCACGGAACTACTTTCTGGACCGCCCCTTTAGGGGCTTGTCAGGCCTCTGGGAGGCTTCTGGAACAATCTTCTATCAGGAGTCAGAAAATCTTCGCAGTGCATACTAACCAGAAGCCATGCTGTGGCTCTCACCCACAATCGAGCTGCCTTCCTCTGGTGGGGAGTAAGGAGGTCTAAACACGAGTGTCTCATACATGGAATTCTTCACCCAATCGCAAGGCCGGGGATTAGTGTGTCCAGCAGACTCTTCTGGGGACTGGTCTTCGGCAGGGAGGCTCAATTCAGGCATCTCTGATCATCCGCTTTGCCTGCACTCGGTGTGACCTGGATGCCACCAGAGCCTCAGCCACCATCCTCCCAGGCTACGGGCACAAAGGCCGGTAGCTTTTGCCATCTCAGAGATGGGTCACTGGGCCTCTTTTACCCCAGGGTCAGTTTAGCTTTTAGTGCTAAGGAAAACCGTTGGTATGTTCTAGGCCTTCAGCAGAGAATGAAGGTGAGTGTTTCAGAAGCACGTCCTCAGGCATAGAAGGTCCTGAGCCACGCTGTGGAATATTTATAGATCACCTGCTGTGGGCCAGGTGCGGTGCTAGATATCTTGGGAAACAAAGAAGAGGCACTACTTTCAACTGACAGAATAAAAGGCATCTGAACAGTTTGGTGAAGATTTTGGTGAAGAACAGCTTTACTTGTTCTTACAGGATTCTTCCATTTCTCATGCGAGTATTCTAGTCGGCAGACTACCTCCCACCATTGTGCTGGCTTATGTGCCCACCGCCTACACAAGCACCAGTTTCCAAGCGCCACCTCCCTGTTGAGCCTCTGGCACGGGGGTCCGACAGGAAACGTCTCATCCTGGGTCTGTCTCAATCCAGCCCTTGACTAACCCCCTGCTCCTACTTCCTAGCTTTCCACCATCATAGACATGCTGGAAGGAGCTTTCTATGGCCTGGATCTCCTGAAGCTGCATTCCGTCACTACCAAACTGGTGGGGCGGATGGATAAACTGGAGGAGGTAAGGAAGATTCTGGGTTCCTGTATCCTTTTTTTTTTTTTTTCAGTTTTATTTATTTCAGAAAGAGAATGTGAGTGGGGGAGGAGCAGATGGAGAGGGAGAGAGAATTCTTAAGCCAACTCCACGCTGAGTGCAGAGCTAGACACAGGGCTTGATCCCAGGACCCTGAGATCATGACCCGAAGTCAAGAGTTGGATGCTTAACCAACTGAGTCACCCAGGCACCCCTCCGTGTCTTTCTCTTGATCAGGTCCAAAAGTGTAGCAAACTTCCCACAATATTTTTTCAGAAAGCACATATCCTGACTAGACTTAACCGGTCTTGTTCTTTGGAAAGACAAAATACACATAAAACACTCATCTGAAATCATGCCAAATTTTTGGTGACAGAGAATCAGTGAAATATAAATGTAAATACCTTCTTTTTTCACAGACAAGAACCATATAACCAACGTGTTTCTGTTTTTACCTTGACTTCCAGGGAACTCAGGGCTAAACGAAATATCAAAGTATAATAAGCATCTTACTTCCGGTTTGAAGGTGGTGGCATCTCCCTTCTGGGAATAGGGTTGTTAATTTCTTCCTGGTTTTGTTTTGTTTTGTGATTTTTTTTTTTTACATTTTCTTTTTCTTTTTTTTTTTTTTTGAAAGATTTTATTTTTTATTTATTCGACAGAGATAGAGACAGCCAGCGAGAGAGGGAACACAAGCAGGGGGAGTGGGAGAGGAAGAAGCAGGCTCATAGCAGAGGAGCCTGATGTGGGGCTCGATCCCATAATGCCGGGATCACGCCCTGAGCCGAAGGCAGACGCTTAACCGCTGTGCCACCCAAGCGCCCCTGTTTCGTGATTTTAACCGTTCTGCTGTCTGTCTCTGTATGTGGTGATCCACTTCAAATCCACTTTAGAGAAAGAAGACGTAAAAATTATTACTAATAAATAACATTCCCCACTGGAAAGCATTCAGGCTCCTCACCCCCTGGAAGGATGGACCGGTAGTGTAATTTTCCCAGACAGACATCACGCAGTTCTGACGGGGCTCCTGGGAGATGCACGGCTGGTACTGTGATTTTCAGGGGCCGGTGTGTGGGGTGGTGGTGCGAGATAGAAGTCGTTACACATGATAATAACGTTGACGCTGTTTTGTTGCTGTCAACCTTTAAAACAGAGATCAGTCTTTTGGTCACCAGGAAGGGAACGATGACCATCAGCCTTACTGATAGGGAGCTTACGGGTACGTGTCGTCGACTGGCACCCAGTTCTTGAACTGGTACTTGAAAGAGTGATTCCAAAAATTAGGGTTATTTAATTTTTAGGCTGTTACTGCAAATGGTGGGTTACTAGCACGATGATTACCTATACCAGTACCCCTCATGAAAATATTTGGGTCTCATGGAGGAGCCGGGCTTCCCTCATGGATGATTAGTGGCTGTAGGATGGGAGAAAGGAAAGGCTCTTTAGCCTGGTGGAAAGAGCACTCACTGGACTAGGAGTCAGGACAGAGTGACCCCCTCTCTGTTTGCTGCTGAGCAGCTGTACCTCAGTTTCCCCATCTGTAAAGTGGGAAATGTGCCCTGTCTGCTTTGTATGATTGCCGAGGGGATAAGAAATGAGCTAATGACTTCGCAAACGCTTTGAAACGCTTAAATAAAACAAGGTACTCGGTTTAGGACCAAGGAGTGAGTGGGCGCGGTGTCTCCCTGTTGCTTTGCCGGGGGAGCTGGTACCCAGATGATGAGACATTGCCGTTGCAGAGATTGGTATCAGCACCCTCCTTACGCTCCAGAAAATGTTCTCAGAAAGTGAACACCACTTCCTTGTCCACCCATCCTTAGGCCCGACTCCCCCAGCGCTGTGATGAGTGTTTTCTGAACATGGCCATCAGCTCTGGGGGGGTTGGTGGGTCCACAGTCGTTTCAGTTACCTGGTCTGGTGACTAGGGTCAGAGTCCTGGAACCTGAGCTTTCTAGACAGTTCGAGGTGGCCAACAGGACCACATCAGCCCACTCTTCCTGAGGGGGCTTCACAAGAGAATTAGGCTTAATCTCCACTCTCTCTTCCCCAACATTGATGGCTGGAGTGAGGAGATTGGGAATGGTCAACACCATCCTACTACCAACGGACTTCATCCAGGCTTGGGATTTATTCTCCCATTTAAAACTACTAATGATTCTTTCAGATAGGTTCAAAAAGGATTAAACCAGGATCCAAGTCGACCTTTGAAATTGGAAAGTTCTTCTTTTTCCCTTGGCCCCCAAAGACATCCACATGTGAGATGCCCCCTTTAAAAAAGGGTTTGCATTTTTATAGGAACAAAGCTGATAGCCGGACCTTGGCGGCCACTTGGTTTTCATTCCGTCTCAAGAACACAGACCTGGAAAGATAGCTCTGGGGCTGCAGCACAGTGCTCATGAGGCCAAGGTCAGGGCCTCAGCCCCTGAGAGCCCTGCTCAAGGGCGGTAGTCTGTTTCCAGCCTTGTCAATCAGCGAGCCCTTCCTGCTGGCAGAGGATAGGCGTGCATTTAGCGGGTGGATTTGCTGTGGTGCCACTGCCCCGGCAGGATGGGGTCCTCTGTGTAGGCACACGGTAGCTGGGTTTTTGCCAAAACCAATCTCGGTTATATCGATGAGAGTGATCTCTTTTTCAAAACCATGGTATGTTGAGTAGCAAAAACTGGCCCTTTATATTAATAATAACAATCCCCTGTACTTACATAGCAGTTACAGTTTTAAACCGCCCCATATACATTGAGCACTTTTGTTCCCGTGAGCTGGACAGGACGTGAGACCTGTGGTAGGTTCTAGGGAAGTGTAGGCAGGAGCTCAGGCCTTCTGGTTCCTGGGCCAAGGCTCTTTCTAATCAACCCTGTAAGTTGCTTTGAGTCACTACTGTCTGCCCTGGAAACATCAGTTTTTCCTAATCAGAGCTTCAAACAATAGCTCGCCCAAGGGAATTTCTAGGCAGAGCTGTGTCTGTATCCCGTAAGTCCTGTTAAGTAGGATTCAAGTGGAGTGAGAGGCTCCCCAAAGCAGGCTGTCCAAGGCCACAGGGTGCTGTGGTGTGGCTGATGTCACAGGTGGGTCCGGGCCCCGGGCCCGTTGAGCAGAGCACGGCTCCCGGTGTGACATTCAGCCTCTGTCTCCTGGCTCGGGCTGGCTGACTCGGTCTGCAGTCTGCAGTCACTGAAAAGGCACAAAGTTGGGTAAATGGAAAAAACAGTCCTCCTGTTGGGCTCTGCAGAAGGAATGGAAGTGAAATTCTGCTCTTGGTCTTTGAATATTCCAGAATCCCAAGGGGAGTGCTTTGGAGGTCAGACCAGACAAAGGGGTCAGATTGGAGGGGCATTTTGCCCAGAGTAGGATCAGTGCTTGGCAGTAGAAGAGGGCACACGTGTGAACACCCACCCCCAGTATGTATGTAGAAATGGAAACTCCATTTGCAGATGAAAGAGGAAGGAAGGAGAGAAATAGAATCTAAACTGTTAGAGTCTCACCTTTTGGTAAAAATCATCTCTGAGAGCTCTGCTGGGGTGAGTTTGGTTAAACTTTTGTTTTAATTTAGGGAAAGTAACACATGCGTAGAAAAGTACGTAAGCAACAAATGTACGGCTTAATTATTACAAAACAGATACCCACACACGCAGCTCAGGAAAGCTTAGCCCCCCAGCATGCCCTCACCTCACCCCTCCCAAAGGAATCATCATCTTTGCTAGTTTTTTTTTTTTTTAAATTCTCATTACCTAAGGATGCGTCCCTACATATAACAGTTTAGTCTGTTTTTGAACTCTAAGTATATAGAGTCCTACAGAATTGTGTGTGTGTACCTGTGTGTGTGTATTTGGGCTTCTTTCACTTGGTTTTATGTTTTGGCTTGTTTTTTTTTTTTTAAGATTTTTTTTTTTTAAGTGATCTCTCCACCCACTGTGGGGCTCAAACTGACAACACTGAGGTCAAGAGTTGCATGCTCCCCTGACTCAGCCAGCCGGGTGCCCCTCAATTTTGTTTTTCTTACTTTATTTATTTTTAAAGATTTAGTTATTTAAGAGAGAGAGAGTGAGAGAGCGAGAAAGAGAGAGCACAAGCAGGAGAAGGGGCAGAGGAAAAGCCGACTCTCTGTTGAGCAGGGAGCCCAACGTGGGGCTTGATCCCACAACCCTGAGATTATGACCTGAGCTGAAAGCAGATGCTTATCCCACTGAGCCACCCAGGTACCCTTCTTCAGTTTTGTTTTGAATAGTTACCTATGTTGTTTTGTATCCTGTGGTTCATTTATTTTTATCACTGTGCAGTATTCTATTGTGTGAATACAGCACAACTTATCCATCTGTTTTACTGAGGATGGATAGGGGGTGTGTTTTCAGTTTTGTGATTCACAGTAGCCCCAGGAGCTTTCCCTGTACATGCACATCCCTGTGTGTGTTCCCTGGCCCACACCTGCGGGCATTTCTCTGTGGTATGTAAGTGGGAATGGAGCTACCGGGACACGAGTCGTGCTTACCTTCACTCGTAGGGGAGGTTGCAGAGCTGTTTTCCCAAGTGCTAGTACAAATTTAAGTTCCCTCCAGCAGGATATAGAAGTGCCACACACATCCTCACCAACACTTGGAATTGTCAGACTTTCTAGTTTTTGTCAGCTTGGAGAGTATAGCAGAGTAGGGCCATGTCACCGTATTCCAGAAACCTAACCCCCAGAACATCTTTGCTGTTGGCCTAGTGAAGGCCTGAAACCCCACAGACGTTCCTCTGGAAGTGGTGCCAGTAGGAGTAACATCCAAAGTGGTCAGCAGGCCAAGAACTTTTTTCTTTCTTTCTTTTTTTTTTTTTTTTAAGATTTATTTATTTGACAGAGAATGAGTACAAACGGGGAGTGGCAGGGAGAGGGAGAAGTAGACTCCCTGCTGAGCATGGATCCCAACATGGGGCTCAATCCCAGGACGCTGGGATCATGACCTGAGCTGAAGGCAGATGCCCAGCCAACTGAGCCGCCCAGGCACCCCCAGGCCAAGAGCCTCGAATGGGGTTGACTCGGGCTGAACGTTGGGAGAGGCTGGGAAGGGGAAGGAGATACGGGAGGTTTGAGGGTGCGTTAGAGTTGGGGGTGGGTACACAGGATAGGTGCCAGCAGAGATGGGAATTAGAAGTCTACAAGGGAAATCTCCAGCTTCCAAAGGCAAGGGCAAACCCTGTTCATGGCATTGATTCCGCTAAGAAGACTTTCACCCTGAGCTCCGAGTGTGAACAGAGACCCAAAGACGTGTGGGCTGCCTGAGCCTAGGCATGGGGACCCAGGCGTGGGCTACAACACTGACACCAAGTACTGCTTCCAGGAGCGGATTTATTAGCAAAGTGGAGCAAAGGACAGAGGGACAGATCGCTAAAATAATCTCTTCTAGCATCAAGGTTTTAGTAGGATTAAGTCATTCCCATAAAAAGTGCAAATCGTTGGGAAGAAATGCCCCACCCCCACTTAGCTGCAGGACCTACCTGTCCATGTTCATAAGTACTTGGATGTGTGTATGAGTGTGTACACACGTGCCTTTGTCTATGTGTGTGTGCACAGGCCACGTCTTAACATAGGTTCCTGCCTGCAGGCTCCCCAAGGCAGCATTTCTGTTGCTGAAGCCCGGCCCCTTCTGGTGTGTGTGACTCTTCTCTTTTTCTCACCCTTACCTGCGCAAAACTTGTCCGTGAGCACGGATGGTTACCATGGAACCTTGTGTGTCATCTGAAGCCGCTTCTCCTGATAGCGTTGTATCCAAGTAAGATTTCAAGTCTGTGATATGTTTACCAGGCTCGGAACTGGCCTGCTCCCCAGAATGTGCTGGCATAGACATTGCTGAGGCTTCTCCTTCAAACCTAACGATTTGGTGGCCTTTGTATTTCTGGTCTGAAAGGCAAGATCAAAGGAGCATTCCTGACTCTGGGGGGATATATCTTTTCACCAACTAATAGGAAAATGTCATTTGCGTCTGCACAGGCCAGGCCTCGAGTTAGGGGGAGGAAGGGTCTCTTTCCAGGCCTCCCCTCTCTGCCCACCCTCCGTGCGCATTGAGACACCCCAAGCGTCTCTCCTTCCTGAACAAATCTGCTTTTGCGGTCAGTCATTTCATGTCTCTCCTACTCCAGCACAGCCTTGGAGAAAAGTCTCTTGCCCACCCTGTCTGACCGCAGTGTTGTCACCTTGGAAAGGGAAAGGCTTGGAGATAATATTTCTAAGATATATTTCAGCTTTAATGTTATTTAATTCAATTACATCTGAATATGAGTTCAAGTGAATGAATATCTTCCCTCTCCTGGGGCTATATATACTTCAAAACTAATTCGTCACTGTGGAATGAAAGGTTTTCCTTTTGGCTAAGCAGACTGAAGGTGTGAGAGGCAGCCGTCCATCTGCTGCCCTTGGAACAGCTTCTAGCTGTATGGAGGGGTGAGGTTACCCCCGATCCAAAAATTCACTATCAGAAGCCTGGGACTTCTTGTTCTTTACTTGTCTGACTGTCCTTCCAGGCTCTGAACTTCTTGAGGGCGACCTGAGCCTGAATCAGCTTTGTTTCAGCGTCTGGGCCCCACACCCAAGATGGACTAGATGCTCAAAGCTGTTTGGTTGGGGGAGTGATTGAAGGGGCAGCTGTTGGCCCTGCACCCAGGCCAGCCTGCCCAGCTCCGTCAGCTGTGGTCCAGGATTGTGCCGGGTCCTGCCTGTTGGGTCAGCTGGTGGCACCAGCTGTTTCTAGCTGCTCTCCCCCTCTGGCACTCTCACCAGGGTTGAGACAGCTGTCGGCTGGGGTGGCTGTCCCAGGCCACCTGGTCCTAGTTGTGTCCTGAAGGGCTCAGAGGGGGAAGGGCAGGCGAGCTGCTGGGAGCTTGGAGACCCGAGGATCCCGTTACCCCCACACTCACTTCACTCCCTCAAGGAAGGCCATTCCCTCTGCCCTCAGGCTTGGCATCTGCACTGGGCCCTGGGCACATCTAGCCAGCGAGTGATAGGGGTCAGGTGGCCTCCTCGGATGTGGGGACACATGTCTGCTGAAGGACTTGGGGCCCAGGCTTGGCCCAGCTGCAGTTTGGCTTTGTCTCCTCCAACAGGGGTCCAGTGCTTCTTTTTACAGCCCAGCAGCCTCTCCGGGGGAGTGGGGGGTTCTCACCTTTCCTTCCTGCCCAAGAACCCTTAGCTCACTCTCCCTTTTCCACCTGCATATCTGCTCTGAGATGGCAAGGGCCAGCCCTGCTCCAGCTTCGCCCCGGGGGCATCAGGTCCCACTTTGTGCCTGGCTCTGCACCTGCAGGGCCTCGTTCCTTCTCCAGGCCGAGCCTGGTGAGGTGGGCATCCTTACTCCTTCTTTCTCCAGCTGGGACCTGGAGGGTCCCTTCACTTGCCATGTGGTGGTAATGGAGGTGTGGGCTGGTGCCCGGAGCCAGACCCTTCCTCACCACACCCACATCCCTGGTTCAGTGTGTGTGTGTGTGGGGGGGAAACGAGCACAGAAGCCTTCCAGAGCTCTGTGCCATGGTCGCTCCCCCTCAAGTCCCAACGCTTTCGGCTTATGCTGTCACATGGTCTCACCCAGGCACCCACGCACTTGTCCAACAGCCGGACAAGGTCAGGACACAGTCTATACCCATGGAACAGCTTCCCCCCACCTCTGCCCCCACACCCATTCCACCAGTCTGCATACCCTCCATAGCTCTGACCACCTGCGTGCCAGCTGCACCCCCAGCTCCACCGACATCCAGTCTCCTTTGCCCAGGGACCCCAGCTGGTCTGCACACTTCCTCCCCTCTTGTATGTCTGCCTCTGGCTGTGGTCAGTGGGAGACACGTGTCCCCTCCTGGCAGTGTGGGCTTGCTCTCAGCGGGCATCCTCCCAGGCCGCGTGCCCAACTGCGGGTCCCTCCAGTACGTGGCACATGCTCTGTGAACACTGCTCAGGTCCTTGGCTCCGCTCAGATCTTTAAGTGCTGTGGCTGGCTGTGTGCAGCCTCCTGGGCCAGCCCCCTGTCTACCAGCTCTTCTTGCCTCCTTCCCGCCCTCCTCTTCGTCCCACCAGCATCCTTGACAGCAGCCAGGTAGGCCGCATGCCTGCCTCCTCCACCACATGGCCAGCACTGCCCAAGGGCCAGGCTGCGCTCACCGTCAACATCAGGGCTGCAGCTGTCCCGAGGGGAAGAGCCTGAGGCATGAGGTCATGGGGTTCACTGTTCTGCCAGGGCAGATTCGAGAGTGCCCCACGTGGGCGGCATCCCCTGTGCTTCCACAAAAGATCTTGGTGTGAGGGAAGCAAAAATCTCAGGGGGCGGTGGGGAGCCCTGCAAGGCCAGCACCCCCGGGGTGGAGGTGGCTGAGTCAGGGGGTGGCCGAGGGGGCGCAGCTGCTGCCACTGCCCTGGGGGATGCCAGCTGGCTCCACCTGGCAGGCCGACAGGGTGATGCCTCCGCCTGCTGGGTGTTTATTCAGGCAGCTGGTGGGCAGGCTTTGCCGGTCCTGTGAGGGGAATAAACGATATTGCTCCTCTGGGTTCTCAAGGCCAGACTGCATCAAACCCTCCTCTGTGGAAACCCCAAATAATGACTCCTTACTAAAATCAGAAAGGGTATTGGGGATTTATAAATCAGGGAGAAGAAGGCCCCTCCAGGGACCTAGAAACCCCAAGATCTAGGGAGCAGGAGCTGAACCCGTGGGGCTGCCCCTTTGCCTCTCAGCGAGCGCACAGGCCAGCGCTGGGTCTTGCAAGGTGTTCAGGAATGAGGCTCAATCTTGTTTCGCAGTAAGGCTCTGCAGGCCCAGCTGTTGGGTCCACCCAGCAGGACTCCTAGGGCCACACCGCAGGCCCCCCCTTAGCTACTGCATTATTGACCTTGCTGATACCCTGTCACCTGCCCTGACTTTGACTTTTCGTTAGTTGGTGTTTTCTTGTTAATTGCTTTTTTTTTTTTAAAGATTTTATTTATTTATTTGACAGAGAGAGACAGCCAGCGAGAGAGAGGGAACACAAGCAGGGGGAGTGGGAGAGGAAGAAGCAGGCTCCCAGCGAAGGAGGCCTGACGTGGGGCTCGATCCCAGAACGCCAGGATCACGCCCTGAGCTGAAGGCAGACACTTAACGACTGAGCCACCCAGGCGCCCCTTGTTAATTGCTTTCATCTCCTCATGGAGGGTGGTCTTCATCAGACCATCCTGGTTGGTGTGGCTTATACTTGACCCCTTTGGGCCCAGCATGGAGCATGTGAATGCAATTAATGAAGAAATAACACACACAACCCTGAGCCTGGTGGGCCGCGTCGTATGTCTCAGGATGTTGAGCGTTCACAGGGGAGATGCCTGGGTCCAGTTCTCAGCAGGTGCTCGGGGATGTACAGATATGCATGAATCCAGGAATGCCTGGCTGGCTCCCTCAGTGGAGTGAGTGAGTGACTCCTGATATCAGGGTCGTGAGTTAGAGCCCCATGTTGGGTGTAGAGATGACTTAAAAATAAAATCTTCAAAAACAAAAAGAAATGCGCGAATCCCACTAAGGCACCAAGCACCTTTCCTGTTGGCCCCAGAAAAATCTGACTCCTGTAAAATAGGCTCTTTCATACATTTGGACCCCTCTTTTCCAGCAGATGTAGCCCAAGCTTCCTACATTTCAGGTGGCACTTCTCAAACTTGAATGTGTCTGCAAATTGCCTGGGCGTCTTGTTAAAATGCAGATTCTGGGGGCCCCTGGGTGGCGCAGTCGTTAAGTGTCT
Source organism: Ailuropoda melanoleuca (assembly GCF_002007445.2). NCBI lineage: Eukaryota > Metazoa > Chordata > Mammalia > Carnivora > Ursidae > Ailuropoda > Ailuropoda melanoleuca. Next base: position 123,192,739 of record NC_048225.1, read on the forward strand.
TTCTTTGGCTCAGGGTGTGATCCTGGAGTCCTGGGATCGAGCCCCCCATCAGGCTCCTCTGCTGGAAGCCTGGGTCTTCCTCTCCCACTCCCCCTGCTTGTGTTCCCTCTCTCGCTCGCTGGCTGTCTCCGTCAAATAGATAAAATCTTTAAAAAAAGAAAAGATGCAGATTCTGACTCAGAAGGTCTGGGTGGGGCCCCAGACTGCATTCCTAACAGTTCCTGAGGGTGCCCACCCCCCCCCTTGCTGGTCTGTCACCACACTGTGCGTAACAAGGACTTATGGGAGTCCACCGTATCCGCATTTCTCTGCATATGCATGTGCACATTCTCTCAGAGGCCCTGAGCCCACTCTGCAATATTCAAGGGCCCCTCTAATGGGCTCCCTGCTGCTTGAGAGCTGGCTGAGCACCAGGACCCTCCCCCAGTGGTCTTAGTGGTCCCATGAGTGAACCTCAGAGGCAAGAGCCAGGAGGCTGGGTGCTGGGCTCAGCTCTGCCACTTTTGTTTTTATCATCTTGGGCAAATCACATCATTCTTCTGGGCCACAGTTTTCCCATCTGAGACATGCTTGAGTTCTGGCATCCTCCAGGGGCCTAGAAACCCCAACTGTAACATCCTATGAAAGAAAATAACCACTTTGTATGTCCCATGCAGTTTCACATATATTAATTTACTCACTCATAAGAATTCATCGGGAAAGTCTTAGTATTACCCCATTTTAGCCCTGGGGAAACTGAAGCATGGGGAATTGATTAGCCCAAGATCAAAAAAGTAGCAATAACACTGACATGTGAGCTAGACTCTTTCCTCCAGAATCCGTGCTCTGAACCATTGCACTTGACTGCCCCTGGTAACACCTGTCAGGAATGACTTCACCCAAAACTGCTCATTCTGGCTATTCCTGAAAGAAGACTTTTCTCAGGGGCTTTATCTCTCACAGTTAACTCTGTGCAATTTAGAGAGGCAGGCTTGGCCTGAGCCCCACAGAAACAGAGCAAGTCCTTACAGGGCTCAAAATCTGCCATGAATTGAAATGTCAGAAGAACGGATACGGCCAATGGTTCTAGGGTCTGGTTAGTTTTAACAAGCACCTAGTGGACTCTTCAGGGCAGCCCCTGTAGGAGCCATGGGAGCTGCAGTGTCTGGGGGTTACCACCTGCCTGGGTACTTAGACATCCGCCCTCGGGGATACCGTGGCTTTCCTCTAGGACTTAGCACTATCTTGCTGGGTGGCAGGGCCTGCTCGGCAATGTCTGAGCGTTCACACTCCCCGTATCTGTCTGTTAAAGACCAAAAGCAGATGCATCCTCTGTTTTACATGTTTGCTTCCTCTGCCCCCCATGAACAGGGCTCAGGGAGAACATCACATATAAAAACTCAGATGCAGGGCGCCTGGGTGGCTCAGTCGGTGAAGCGTCTGGGGTGCTGGGGTCCCAGGGTGCTGGGATCGAGCCCCTCATGGGGCTCCCTGCTCAGCGGGGAGCCTGCTTCTCCCTCTACCTCTGCTCCCCCACCCTGCCTGCTCATGTTCTTTCTCTCTCAAATAAATAAATGATCTTTTATTTTATTTTTTTTTTAAAGATTTCATTTATTTATTTGACAGAGATAGAGACAGCCAGCGAGAGAGGGAACACAAGCAGGGGGAGTGGGAGAGGAAGAAGCAGGCTCATAGCGGAGGAGCCCGACGTGGGGCTCGATCCCATAACGCCGGGATCACGCCCTGAGCCGAAGGCAGACGCTTAACCGCTGTGCCACCCAGATGCCCCAATAAATGATCTTTTTAAAAAAATAAATAAAAAATAAAACAAAAACTCAGAAGCTTATGGAAACCTTAGAATGCGGGCCAGAGTTGGACAATGTTGGATCTCAGTTCAGTCAACTTCTCTCGAAATAACCTGAGGAGAAAGGGCGCCTCTGAGCCTGCCTGTAACTGTCCCTGGTTCAGATCCCATGCAGTGTCACTTCTAGGACACTGTGTCTCCCCTGTCCCCTCCCTCCTCTGGACTCTGTAAGTTCACACTTGCCACTTGCAGAATCCAGCAGGCTTGGTCATCTTCCTCCTGCTGTGTGGGCCTTTTTTCCCAGTTATGGTTGGCATCTCCCCAGAACCCCAGGGGTATCCGGAGCCTTTTTTGTACCACATTGTACCTTAGACACACAGAAGGTGCTCACCAGTGTTGGGTGACTGAAATGTACCTTTGGTCCCTTCCAGTATGAACCAGATCACGGGCACAGGTAATCTGCCAAGTGAGGGTCATTTAGGGAAATTTTTTATGGGTCAGTAGGAAAGTTTGAAACCAGCCCATGGGTTTTCTATGTAAACGATGCTTTTAAAGTGCTGGGGAATAGTTTGTGTTCACTAGGAAAACAGACTAAGTAGATGTCTTTGGCCACCTCTTCTAAAATTCCTTTTTTTTTTTTTAAGCAAGCTTCTTTCATACATTTCACGTGTATGGGGGTCCAAGTGAGTAAGAATTTTTTGTCACGTTTGTCATCACTGGGTACCGACGGCAGAAAAGAAGCCAGGTGTCCTGGTGACCCAGAGACACAGCAGTGTCATGATTAGGAAAGCTATGGGGGCTTGGGGCGGGGTGGGGCATCTCCAGCAGTGGGACATACTGGAGCCACGCTGCCCTGGAAGGACCGCCCGGGGTCTGGCCCTCAGCGCAGGGCTGGATGCACTCTAGGACCCCAGTCACTCCTGGGATTTCTTGGCCTGTTTCTGTGCATCTAGCTCTGAGCAGAAGAGAGGTGCCAGCTCTCTCCTGCTCAATGTCAGAGCACTTTCATGGATCTTCCTATGATATTTTTTCTCTTCTCAGGAAGTTTCTAAAAACCTCACCAAGGAAAATGAGCAACTCAAAGAAGACGTGGAAGAAATCCGAACGGAGATGAACAAGCAAGGGAAAGAGAACTGCTCAGGCAGCATCCTAGACGGCATGCCCGACGTGCGCTCAGCTCTGCAGAGGGACGCGGCCGCAGCCTACACCCGCCCAGAGGTATGGTCCTGGCCCCGGGAAGCACACTGCCAGGCCCGCGCATACACCAAGCTCTGTAGGTCTTGATTCTTTCATGGCCATGGTCTTCTAGATGGCCATTCTGTAGGGGTGAGGGGCAGGGTACAAGTCCATGGTGCCTAATGGTGAAGGCCAGAGGGGCTCAGTGAGGAAGTGTTGAAGCCAGGACTCCGGAGTCCCAGGCCCCACCTCTGTGAGCGTCCCTGAGTGATGAGTAAGGAGGAGTGTGTGTGCTGGCTTGTCTGGGACCATCGTGGTTCACTCCTGCCATCCTGGCATCATTATTGACGGAACCTTCTTTTGCTCTCAAAAGCACCCCTGTTTAGAAATAGCAAGTTGTGGGGCCTCCCTGTTCATACAGGACTTGTGGTGCGACGGTGTCTGGAACGATGCCACAGGACCTGCTTGTCAAAAATGCCCCCATCTGCTGCGGTTTCTCTTGGCTGCAGTTAGTAAGTTCCGCTGATGTCCTCATGGCTCCGTGTATTACTGTGGCTCCAAGTGTGGCCATTTAACGTGGCAGTTGTGTCCTAAGCTGATGTCCAAGAACAGTATCCATTTGGGAGCTAACCCCGGAGTGGAAGTGGAAACAGGTAAATTTTGGTGGCAGGACTTGAAGAGTGTGAGATGCAGTGAGTGAGCAGGTCTAGATGAAGTGTCCTAAGAAGGTCCTTGGCAACCAGGGGACAACAGCAGTTAAGAGAGGCCTTGCTTGCTTTAACTGGACCAAGGGTCGCTGGTGGACGGCAGAGCCTGGATTCCAGATGGACCAGCCTGGGGCAGTAGGCGGGGCGTCCCCTCAGCCTGGGGCAACAGGCGGGGTGTGGGGGAGCAGGGCCTGGGACAGTCACAGCCGCTGAGCGGTTGCCGTGCACGGGGGCACAGAGAACGGCTAGGCATTGCTACATAGGACTCTGTTGCCTGGGTCAGTAGGAACTGGGGCAAGAGAGGAAGTCACCCTGGGCTCGGAACTCTTGGAAACTCATCAACGTGGTGCCAAGCAGGCAGCAGCTGTGAGTTAGAGGGGATCCTGGGCACATGTGTTCCCAAGGTAAGACAGCAGGCAGGTTAGGAGTTTGGAGGCAAGAAGCCCCAAAGACGGTATGGTGCTTGCACCCTGCCCAGTGAGTAACTCAAAATAAAACCAGTTCCAAACCAGAAAATAAGGATAAGGAAGGCCAATAATTTTCTGGCTTTGCCCATGATGACTACTTTGATGCTTTTTTGGATGTATCATATTTCTTCAACGATTATTTTTATTCTCATTTTTAGTTGTCCCCCAACAGGCTAGCTACTAGGCATGTGTTTGGTCTGCTTGGTAGGTCATCCTTGAGCAGAGCTGAGCTTATAAACCAAAAAGCCAAGGACATTCGGGCTGGAAGGGACCTTGGAGACACCCTCTCCCCCCACCTGGGGCCCAGCATCTCCTATCTCAGCCCGTCTGACATGTCCCGCTGGCCCGGTGCCCAGCACAGTCCGGCATTCCCTGTCTTTTCTGGCTTCCAGCTTCCCGGTCGGCTGAGCTGGAGAATTCGACTGTTGTCTTGATGATACATTATGTGGTATGTTCAGCAACCCAGCTTATATTTCCTGAGGGCAAACAGTAAACCAAATCAAACACACCAAACTCTTTTTCTCTTTGCTCAGCAAAGCCCTTTCCCCTCCTGAAATCCCCATTCATCACACTGCTGAAGTTAGCACAAGCCACCCAAACCAGGGTGGCGGGGTAGCCAGGGCCGGGGGGCGGGGGGGGGGACGGGGGGAAGCCGGGAAGGAGGCCCAAGGCTAGGCTCTTCCTCCCCTCCTTTGTCTTTCTGTGTCTTTAGCAAGCCCCACGCTAGAAAGGAGGCAAGTGGGGGCTAGGTTTGGTGGTTATTTTCAGGGTTCTTAGATGATATTGGGGTTTCTCGGAGTGGTGAGTGGCAATTTGTCGGAGGCCTCTCTCCAAGAAGGTCCTTGCCTGGAGGATTGGCAAGGGGCTCCGGGAACTGGGTTGGGAGTAGAGAGGGCAGGGTGGGAGCGGGGACATAGGGACGCCAGGAGTTGAAGTCATACAACAGGCTCTCGGATTAGCAGAGAGAGGAAAGCAAAGCTTGGTGGGGGCAGCTGCCGCCCAGCTCAGCCTGTCGCCAGTGAATCCAAGGAAATTATATGTTCTCTGGCAGAGGCTGCCATGGTCTTGCTCCATCTCCTTGGCCGGGAGAAGGAACTGCAGTTCCCGCCTGTCCCAGAGAGCCTGGAATTAAAGACAGTTCCTGGGGTTTACCATGAAGAAATGACAACCTGCTTTTGCAATGCAGAGGGAGACCAGGGTCCAGCAATTAGCCAGCCCACAGCGTCTGGGGCCTCTCGTCAGCCTCCCAGCCTCCTTTCCCAGTGGGAAATGAGGGATCCCCACGTCTGCTGGGCACTAGCCAGACCAGGGCCCTGTGGACTTGGAGATGTAGATGAGTTTTTGGGTGGCAGACAAGTTAGTCCCATGGTCATGGCTGTGGGCAGCGTAGCTTCATGGCAGGAAGCGGCTGGGCTCTGAAGACAGTGGCCCTGGACCTGCTTCGTAGGTGCCCCCCTCAGCCCTTCACCGACCAACCTGCAACCAACTCGCTAAATGACCCTGAGCCCCTCTTTCCTTGTGTGTAAAGTGTGGATAGTGCCATCTACCTTGCCCCGTTGTTGTAAGGGCCAAAAATACCATGAAGGGATGTGTCTGGTCAGAGTGCGTGCTCCCCAAAATCCATCACTGCAGGGCATGCGTCCCTGCATCTCTCGTCGAGGTCACCTCCCCGGCAAGAAAGGGGAATTGAGGAGGGGCAGGCGGCAGGTGTGGGGGCTCCCCTGGGCACATGCCGGCCTCTCTCTGGGTGGTTCTCCGGCCCCCGCCAGGGAAGGCTGGCAGAAGGATGCTCCCGGCTTGCAGAGCCGGTCTCTGCCATGTGCCGGGGAGCGAGGAGCAGCCACATCGTCGGCTCACTCACCTGGGTTAGCTCTTTTGTCACAGCGAAGCCAGTACGGGCATGGGGGCCTGGTTGGGAATGACTCTGGGCCTTCTCCAGGCCAGATTTGTAAGGTCGAAACAAGAGCCTGATTTGCTTCCTCCGGTGCAGAGTGAGGGAGTTGGCTTCTGCTGGCTGCTGTTCTGTGGCCCTGAAGGTCCGGCTCTGCCTCTCAGGACGCGGGGCATCATCTGGGGACAGAGGTTTTATTTCCAAGTGGGCTCTGCTCTCTGGGTGGATTTCACCTAGGTCTAGAGTAACGGGTTAGAGGAGCTTACCCACCTCCTTGTGGTGACAAGGGGGCTTCCGTGGCTTAGGTGGAGATAGGAAGAGATAGGAAGCTGCCTCTTCATTATTTGGCCTCAGGAGTCCTCCTGAGAGCAGGGCTGGGCCTGCCCTTGGGTCCCTTCACACTTCCCTGATGGAGCCACCACCCCAGGAGCTGGACCCATCTGTGTGGCCCTGCTTTGAACACAGCTTACAGGATCTGTGCCCGAAGTCCATTGTTTTCAGTGGTGGGGGATTGTGATCCTGGATTGGGGGCGGGTCCATGACCTGATGGACCAAGGCAGGACCCAGAGACCCTGCCACACTGTGGACACAGGAGGGCCGACCCTGAGCTGGGCAGCAGCTCCACGGAGGACAGGGCAGCTCTTCTGTTTGGCCCGAACACTTGCAGTGGTATTGTCATGGCGACATCAAGACGCTCAGGTCATGGCAACCTACTGTAAAGCATCATTGGAGAAAATCCAGTGCCCGTCATAAATGTAGCCCATTCCTTGGGATTTGTTATGATCGAAAAACTCAATGTAACAGGGGCACCTGGCTGGCTGAGTCAGCAGAACATGTGACTTTTGATTTCAGGGTCGTGAGTTCGAGCCCCACATTGGGCATAGAGATTACTTTAAAAAATTCAGGGGAACAAATAGGAAGGAATCAAAGATGAACAAGAGGTGGTTGGTGTTCTCCCAGTTCCTTAGAGCCTACAGAGACGGAATCCTTAAATAATGCCCATAGAAAGCAGGCCGGGAGAGGTGCTATAACAGAGGTATAGACTTGGTCCGTTGGCAGTTGTGTTCAGCTTTGAGAAGCCCCAAACACAGTGCCTCCGGCAGTACAGGAGCTGCTGTTCTTTCATGTAGAAGGAGCTCCGGAGGCAGGCTGACCTCGGCTGGTGTGCTTAACTGCATGAAGCCGATAGTGATGTCCGTCCTCAGAATCTCCTCATGGTCACAAGATGGCTGCCCAGCTGCAGTCACCCTGTCCGCATTTCAGGCCAGACAAATTAGGAAGAGTGTGAAAGATGCCTTCCAGCTGACTCAGCCTCCCTTTTAAGGATCTTTTCCAAAAGCTCTTTCCACCAACTTCTACTTATACCCCACTGGCCAGAACTTTGTCCCATGGCTACTCCCACAGAACCAGCTTCCCATTAGAAAGGAACAGGAGATGGAATTTGCGTAAGTCAATCAGATGGAATTTGCGTAAGCCAACGTGCAAAGTGAGGATTGGGAAAGAAAGATTAATAATGGATGAGAAGGTCTGGGAGTATTTTCTTAAGGACCTGAGATGTTAGCCAGGCCTTGAGAAATGGGTAGATTATGGTAAGTAGCTCTGGAAGGGGGAAGGGAGTGGCCTTCCAGACGGAGAAAACAGTTGGAGCAAAGACCCGGCAGCTCAGGAGAGCCAAGAGGGTGAGGAGTCCGCCAAGTGACTGAAGTACTGAGGGTTGGGGCTGGGGGCGGAACTAGAGAGAAGAATGCAGAGCTGAGTCAAGGCCCGTTTTTAAGAGGAGTGTAAACACCAGGCCAGGGACCTTGGACTTTCTTCTGGAGGCATCAGGGTGGGTCTGGAACGGTTCTTTCTGACAGCGGAAGTAAAACCTTCATCCTGAGGTGCACACCTTGGGCCTCAGGCCTCATGTCCCAGCCCGGGCACTGTCGCCCACACAGAGACCTCACTGAAACACCTGATAGCAGATCTAAGTTCGGCAGCAGCCCTAGGCCAGAGCTGACAGGAGAACTGCCCTCTCTGGGAAGTACAGCGTGGAGGTTAGAGACACAGGCTGGAGCCAGGCTGCCTGGGTTCAAATCCTGCCTCTGTCACTTACCTGCTGTGGGACCTTGGGCAATGTGCATAACCTCTCTGTGCTTCACATTCCTAACGTGTAAACGGGAATGATAAAGAGTTCCTACCCCGGAGGACCCGTGGCAAGATTCAGTTAGTGGGCATAAGTAAAGCACCAGGAACGGTGCCTTGGCCGCAGCATTGCGTCCTCCCGACCACTGCCTTTCCAGTGACCGGGCCTTCTCTTGTGTCCCCTCTGAGGAGCAGTATGAGGAGCGGTTTCTGCAGGAAGAAACCGTGTCCCAGCAGATCAACTCCATCGAGCTCCTGCACACGCGGCCCCTGGCTCCACCCGAGGTGGTGAGGCCCCAGCGGCCCCTGCAGAGGCAGGTCCACCTGCGGGGCCGGCCGGCCTCCAAGCCCACCGTCATCCGGGGCATCACCTACTACAAGTCCAAGGACCCCGAGGAGGAGAATGACATCGAAGAGCAGCGTGAGTTGGGGTCAGCAGGCCCACTGCGGAGGCAGGGCGGAGAGGGAGTCACCATTTGGACCCTTCTACAGTCTGATGACTGCTGTGACCCCGCAGAGCCAGCAGGGTCATGGGGGAATTGCCCGCCGTGACAAATTATCCAGAGTTCCTGCTGCATTTCCTCACAATTTGCTGAGCGGCCTCGGGCAAGTCACTTGAGGTCTCTGGGCTTGTAGAAGATCACATAGCAGAGTTGTAAGGGACTTTGGTGCCCTCCAGTTCTGTTTTGAGGACACCGAGGCTTGTGGGGGAGGAGGAGTGGAGGTGGGGAGAATGCTCAGAGCCCAGCCTGGTGTCCCTGCCTCCAGGGGACTTGGGTTTCTCCCCCTTCCCGGGTTATGTTCACCTAGCTCTTGGCATAATCAGTTTGCCCACTTTTAACCTTGTTTGTTGTCTTTTTAAATTACTGATTTGTGGGATTTTTAAAATTCTGGAACAAGTCGTTTGTCAGTGTTACGTACTACACACATTTCTGCCTGCCCGTGGCTTTTGGAGTTTCAGTTCCTTAGTGGTGGTTTTGACAAACAGACAAAACGCAATTTAGTCTTCATTTCATTTGTGGTTAGACCTCTTTGTGTCCTAAGAGAGCCCTACTTCCTCATATTCCTTCTCTGCTCAAAACCCTGCCCACTCCCCCATTTCACTCAGAACAAGAACCGAAGTCCAAACACGGCACCCAGACCCCAGGTGACCTGGCTCCCGTGCCCTCCCTGCCATCACTGGTTACTCTCCCTGCACACCCTCTGCCTCTCATCCACACTGGACCCTCCGCAGACACGTGCTGGCCTCAGGGCCTTTGCGCTGCTGCTCTTCACCCTGGAATACTCTTCCCTGGATGCTGCTTGGCCAGCTCTCTCACCTCCTTCAGGCCTCTCTCATCTCCATCCTGACCACTTGATCCATCACTGCAAGTCTCGCCTGCTGCCTGCCTGCTCTCCGGACATGCCTCATCCTACTCGACTTTTTTGTTCCCAGCACCATCAAGCGTGCTGTCTACTTACCATTTAGTGTCTGTACCACTAGACAGAAGCTCCACAAGGGCAAGATGTTTGTTTTGCCCACGATTGTTGAGTGTGTGCCATAAACATGTGCTGGATGAGGGAACGGGGTGACCGGCTTCTTCCGGGCTCCATCGCCACGGGTATGCGTCCTCCCGGTGTCCCCGAGCCTGAGAGGCAATCTATTCAGAGACCCTCCAGGAGACACAGTGCCCTCCTGTCTCTGCAACTTCTCACTCTCCTCTTCTGAAATCCCAGCCGAGCCCCATCTCTGAACCAGGGCGTCGTGTTGAGGAAAGAACCCTTTTAATTTTTTTCTAAAGATTTAGTTTATTTGTTTGAGAGAGAGAGAGAAATAGCGAGAGAGAGCCTGAGCAGAGAGGAGAGGGAGAAGCAGGGAACCTGATGTGGGGCTCGATCCCAGGACCCCAGAATCATGACCTGAACTGAAGGCAGACACTTAACCACCTGAGCTACCCAGGCGCCCCAGGAGCCCTCTTCCTAATCTGCCAAATACCGCATGCTTTTGCTCCTCTGACAGTGTTCCTCTCCCTGAGTCACAGATGACCTTGTGCTTGTTTCCCAGAAGACGAGTTTTTCAGTGGGGAAAATGGAGTGGATTTGCTGATTGAAGATCAGCTTCTGAGACACAACGACCTGCTGACCAGTGCCACTCTGAGGCCAGTGGTCACCCGTCAGGGCACCACCAGGATGAGTGACACACAGACCTCAGCCCTGGCCGCGCCCTCCGATCCCAGCACCCCAGACCCCACCCTGTCTGCCTCAGTGGAGAAGTTCTCAGCACCACTCCAGACCTCCTCAGTGTTTCCAGGTCCCACGGTGGAGGCAAGCCTGGAACCTTCCACTCAGGTACCAGCCACCACCGTGGCCCACACAGCCACCCAGCAGCCTCCGACCTTGGCTTCCCTCCCAGGGGCCTCTGGGGACGCGTTTACTGAGGCTCCACCCACAGCCCTGGTGCCTCCCACCACAGTCCGGACAGACTCACTGGGGAGAGATGCTACCACGGGGCAGGGCACAGCCCCTGCCAGCCCCACCCTGAGCCCAGAAGAGGAGGATGACATCCGGAATGTCATAGGTGAGTTCCTTCTGCCTGGCCTCCATGTCCTGCTCAGCTCTGGTAACAGGCTCAGCCTGGGGTTAGGTTGAAAGAAGAGAGAGGAGCCAGATGGTCAGACTTCTCTGGAAGGAAAAGCAAGTGGAGTTATGCCTTTGGCCAGTGATCAGTGTTAATAACATCTAGGGGTGTTGTTGTTTTGTCGTTGTTGTTTTGAGAGAGAGCATATATGCACACACATATGAGCCTGGGGGGAGGGGCAAAGGGAGAGAGAGAGAATCTCAAGCAGACTCCCCGCTGAGCATGGAGCCCGACACAGGGTTCAATCTCAGGACCCTGAGATCATGACCTGAGCCAAAATCAAGAGTCAGATACTTCACTGACTTAGCCACCCAGGTGCCCCAACATCGAGGTTTTATATTTGAAACGTGCCAGTGACGCTAGTGGGAAGCTCCTTTCTAAAGTATATAGAAGTCAGTGGAGACACAGACCTACCTGCACTGGTCAGTTTTGTAAACATTTGTTGAGTGCTTTCTGTGTACTAGGCTTTGCGTAGTAAAGGGGGTTGGGTATCTGGCAATGACTAAGTTAAGTTTTCTGCAGTAGGTTTACCAGGCTATGAAATAACAAGGGACTCTCATTCATGGGATCAGGGAGAGGGGAGGTCCCAGAAACAAAGGAATTACTAGTACAGTGGGCCCCAGGGCCCCATCCCATGAATGGCGGCCTTAGAGAGAATGGGAACCACTGAGGCATCGTGTGATAAATGCTATAGCAGAGGAGAAACAGAAGAAGGGAGCACCAGCATGGCCTGGATGCTAAGAAGGCTGGGGAAGCTTTTCTAAGGCAGTGTTGTTTGAGCTGGGTTTTGAAGGATGAACAGGAGTTTTCTAAACAGAGAAGGGAAGTCTTCTGACTTGGTTCTAAAGGAGCAAATCATGTTCCAGAAGCATGGAGTGTACAGGCCTGTTCTGGGAGCTCCAGAGCCACACAGTGACTCTGAGAACTGTGAATGGAACACATGTTGGGGAAGAGCAGCTAGAGAGGGAAATGGGAGCTGGCTACAGGTGTCTCTCCCAAACAGAACTCAGCCAAACATCCACTGAGTCATCACCGATACCGATTGAAAAATAACACTATTGAATAATAGTTTCATCAGAGTGCTTGTTGAAAAATGTACATGCTTTGACAGGTGACATGATTGCCTTATACCTTTTCCTTCTTCCATTTTCTGCTCCCTTGGCCACTTTGTTCCCATTCCCTCCTCAGAACAAGGTGCTGGCTACTGTCAGACAAGGTGGTGGAAGGAGCACCTGCTGTGAGCAGACACCTGGGTTACAGCCTGGTCTCAGTCGCTGATAGCTGTGTGACCTTGGCCGAGTCCCTGCCCTTCTGTGGGTCTCCAGTGAAATTAGATATTCGCTAAGGACTGTTTCCACCACAAAATCCTATGGTTTCTTGCAGTAAGTTTATCAGGCCATGATACAGCAAGGGATTCTTATTGGGAGAAAATCCCAGAATAATGGCAGAGCGGGAGTGGGGAAATAACCAGTAAAAATAGACCCCATAGCACAATCTCCTGAACCTCCAGAAGGAGGCCATGCTTGGGCCACAGAGGTTGGGGTGGAAGCAGGAGACGATGGTTTTTTCATTTTCTTTCTCTTCCATGGTGGAAGCAAGCTAACCATGGCATAGAAGGCGGTTCCTCTGCATGGACAGTGAATTCTGAAGCTGTAGGTCATGCTCAATTTCCGCAGAAGGCCCTGGGGCCTGAGCCCAAGGTTCCCATTTCCTCACTGGCTCCAGGCAGCCTTGACCATGCTCATGGGACCACAGGCCCTGAGCCCCACACCGTAGCCCACCCCCGCCCCGCCTCAGAAGTGAGCTCCCTGGTGACCCCATACTCCACCGCTTCACCTGTGAGTGGGAGGGACAGTTCCCCCAGAAATGTAGCCGTACCCCTCCATGGGGGGCTCCAATACGGACAGGGAAGACAGGCCTGGACACCTGTGTGCCCTCAGTGATGATGCCGGTCAGCCTCAGGGCCTCGTCCCCGGGTGACTTCCTAGCCAGCAGTGGAGTTCTCTGCTGTGCCTTCCCTGGGGGGCCGCCAGCAGCGTAACTGCCAACAGGCACCTTTCTGAGGCTCTCAGGACCACTCTTCCTCCAGGAGCCTGCCTGAGATCCTGATCCTGGACAGAGATGCATCGCGTCCTGGTGGCCATTCACCTGGTGGGAGCCGGAGGGGGGAAGACGTTTCCTCTTGCTGTTCAGTATTTGTTTAACCACAAAGACAGTGGCGCATGGAGAGTGTAAGGCTCTGCTTACAGACTGGCCTGTAGAGTTTTGCCTCTGGAGTCCACCACCAAGAAAACACAGTATGGAATGTGGATGTGGGGTTCTCTTCAAACACACAGGGGTGAAAAGACAGGGTGGCTCAGAGAGGGGAACGGGCCATGTGAACTCTTGACTGGCTTGTTTTGGGGAATCATTTTTTTTAAAAGATTTATTTATTTATTTTTCAAAGGTGTGGGGGCGTGACAGCACGCAAGCGAAAGAGCAGGGGGTAGGGGCAAAGGGAGAAGCAGCCTCCCTGCTGAGCAAGGAGACCGAAGCAAGGGCTCAATCCCAGAACCCTGGGATCATGACCTGAGCAGAAAGCAGATGCTTAACTGAGCCACAGAGGTGCTCCAGGAATTTTTTTTTTTTAAGATTTCTTTATTTGAGAGAGAGCAAGCATGTGAGCAGGAGGGGCAGAGAGAGAGGGAGAGAGAATCTCAAGCAGG
>NC_048225.1:123206308-123241505 GCF_002007445.2 Ailuropoda melanoleuca
CCCCCACCCTGCTGAGCATGGAGCCCAACTCGGGGCTTGATCTCACAGCCCTGAGATCATGGTCTGAGCTGAAACCAAGAGTTGGACACTCCATGGAGTGCGCCCCCCAGGCACCCCTTGGGGAATCATTTTTAGTTGCTTGTTGCTGTCACGTGCCTCCCTGGGGCTGCTATGAGTGTGGATGGGATTTTCTTTCTGGATCCTTCTCTACAGACCCCTAATTATCTGTGCCTGGCAAGTAAGACCAGATTGCGCTGTGTGTCCTTGTTGCAGGTAAATAAAAAGCATTTGGCTGAAACCGACACAGGCTGTGGGTTTGCTGCCCGTGAAGGTTGTTTGCTGTTTAATGAGTCTGGTAGTTTTGATTTTGAGCTATTGGAGATGTGGTCTGAAATGGGGCTGCTTTTAAGAGGAATATCCTATCCCACGCTCTCCAAATCTGATTTTGTGATGTCCTAAAATGCCTAACCACGATCCTCAGGAGAATTGTAAACCTTTCAGAAAAACTCCCAAAACAACTAAATTAGAATTAACTTTTGGTTATGGAAACAAGCATTTGGCTGAAGGGTAGTCACCGTAGGACCAGGAAAGGAAAAATTCTCTCAGTGAAGGCAGCTGGCTTTCCATGTGAGGGGTCAGCCGCCATCCCGGAGCCTGGGGGGCTGCTCAGTTCCTGCAGAGGCAGGAAAGACTGTGCCACGTGGGCCAGGCTCCGCAGAGCTCCAGACTTTAAGGGCTGGGGCTCCTGATGCGAGTTTTTCCACGGGGCTGGTTTGGGGTGGGGAGGAAGAGGGGAGGAGCAGACAAGAGGACTGTCAGAATGACGACAGTACCAGCAAGAGCCTGTCTCCTGTTGAATCCAGGAAACCTGATCTGGGAAGACCCGGCTCGGCTCCGGCTCCAGGACTAGCCTGAGACCTTAACAGTCCCTGAGGTTCGCTGGCCCTCCAGCTGTGGGTGGGGGAGGGGAGGGGTGGGGTGGCCAGGCCTGCCTGCCACGCGTCAGGGGGGCTGGCCTGGGCTGCCCGAGAAAGATGGTGCTGGCCAGGCAGGAGCCATGGGGGCCAGGCCTCTGCAGCGGCCAGATGCAGACAAGACCCGTCCCCACCCCCGACTCCACAGGCACTCTGCTCCAGTTGCTCAGTCCCCAGTCCCCTAATCAGCCCCCTGCAGCCACAGAGAACTTCAGGTGTATATAGGGGCTCTGGCCCTGGAAACAAGAGCAGGAAGTGGAGACCTTGCTTGTAAGTGGGTGAGGAATAGTCTTACCCTCTGCCAGGAAAAGGTTCCTTCAGCACCACTCTCTGTGCCCCAAAAGGGAGTAAGAGGGGCTCACTTCCCAAGAGGACTACTTGCGGAAGATGACAGGTGGCTAGCGTGGCACGAGGGAAGCCTGGCAGACAGGATGTTCTTGGTCCAGCTGGGGCCGACATGGGTTCTGATGGTGGAGAGGGCGCCCGCGCAGGCAGAGCACCGTGGGGGAAGTCAAGGGAGCCCCGTGCAGGGGCACATACTGGGGGGTAGGGACAGGTTCTGGGATCGGGAGCCAGGGGCCTGATGATGAAGGGGAGCGCGGCCTTACCTCTGAAAGGGGTAGAGAGGGTTCGAAGCGGCAGCTGCTCTCCGTGAGCGCTGCAGTCAGGTCTCAGGCAGGCCGGTGCGGGTGCCCGGGGTGTTGGCGCCTCAAAGACAGGCGGGGCAGCGACCTCCTCGCTTGTGTTTCAGACACGAGAACGTCCTTCCAGCTGTGGGGACAGGATGCATTGGGTGCATCTCTTCTGGAAAGAGATGCCGACCTGGCTGCTTTGAAGGGTGAATATCTAGCCAGGCCGCACAGAGAGGTGGTGCCACAGTGAGGAGAGGCCGGGCTGTGGGAGCAGCGCGCTCGGGGCGGCTGGGGGCCCAGGGAGCACGTGGGGGCCGTGCCGTTAAAGATCGGGAGTAGAAAGCTTTTCCCTTTCTTCTGTGGTCTCTCTGTCTCCCTCTCTCATCATGCTGTTTTTTTCTTTGCTATTCCATGCCATTCTATGTGAAGAAATATTAGAAATTCAAAGTATTAGCGTGAGTTTTACCATTCATCTTTATATCTGAATGTCAGTTTTAAATGCAAATATAAGGTCATTTGACTCCAATGTGGAAGTCACCAAAATGACACAATGCCTGTGTCATAGCTCCTTCATACATATGTATTTTGTTCTTAGCGGAACAGTGGAAATGCCACACGAAGCCAACTCAGCTGTTTTGTTTTACTTCTTGATATGTGCACATGTTAGCAGCACTCCCTCCCTCCAGCCCACTGAGTCAGGAAAGACTGAAAAGAAAAAGACTGTGAGTCACTCAGTCTTTCTGTCTTCTGTGTCATTTTTAGCTTAAGTTGTTGGCTAATGGAGGTAACATAAGTAAGAAATAATACAGGGCTATTTACTCGGTTTTTCGTGTTTCTTAAAGCACCACCTTCTTCTACGTTCAAAGCCAGCTCTGCCCAATGGAAGGTGTGGCCTCTGGGACTGTCGGGGGGAGGCCCTTAGTTGTGGGAGCAACTCGCTCACCCGAGTCTGGCTGAATTCCCACGCACAGTGGGTCGGCCTGGAACTCTGTGCTCATCAGGTGTAGCAAATGCCACGTGCAAACGGGTGACACGAAGGCAGACAGACATAGGGTGCCCTCTCCCATGCACACACGCACACATGCTCCACTGTCCTGTTAGCTTTCGCTTCTAGAACACAAAGTCCCAGGTAAAATGATGAAGAATGTCAAGATGGGGACAGCAGGACATTACACCCAGGGCGCCCCCTTCTGAGCGAGGGCCCTGTGTGACAGCACAGATGACATGGCAGGAGGGCATGCTGGGAAGACCAACAGTGAGGGATGGACCAGGGAGGTGAGGCTGGCAGTCTGAGGGCTTCATTCATCCCAGCCTGGCAGGCCCCCACAGTCTCTGTTGCTGCCCAGTGTCCCACACTCCACGGTCCAACCGTTTCAGTCCCTGCCTGGCCCCCGGAACCACCTGAGTTTGAGAACTCTGAATGGGGGGATGGCAAGAGCAAGAGTGGACAGAATCGGGGCACCTGGGCTCCCCGCAGTGGCTGGCAATGGCAAATGAAGGATTTACACAGAACGCAGCTCATGACTGCAGAGCAGGTTAGGCCGAAGGGGGCAGAGATGAGCCAGAGGGGCCAGCAGGTAACTGGAATGACCCTGGAAGGAGGCAGCGAGGTACGAACTGAGCCACAGTGGTGGAGGGGAAGGGTAGGGAGAGGGAGAGGGAGGAGACAGCGACCTGTAGGTGTGAGGGCAGGAGGAGACAGCAGAGGGGCCCCTGGCTCCTGGGGTGGTTCCTGGCCTGTGCGCTAGGCCTGTCTGTAGGACGGGATGTCCAGGGCAGCAGGCTGTCCACCAAAGCATGTGGATCCCGTTTTTCATCCAGTAAGTTTGAGGAACCAGGAGGACCTACAGGAGAAACATGCCAAGGGGGCAGTTGGAGGTGCCCAGGAAGGGCAGAGTCTGCCCAGGGGACGCAGGAGGAGCAAATGCAGCCGTGAGGATGGAGGGGAAAGGTGGGCAGAGGGAAGGCAGCCCAGGAGCTGGGGCAGCAGGAGCAGGGAGGTGGGGTCAGGGGAGAGCAAAGCAAAAGCTGGCAGGGAGGGGACTGGCCCCTGCGGTGGGCGTTGGGGTGCTGGGGGTGACGGGATGATGCCCCGATGTCCCTGTGCCCAGGCCCACCTCTCGGGCACCACAGCTGAGGGCCCAGGATGGCAGGGGAGCCTCTCGAGCAGATCTCCTTTTTAAGATGGCGAGGTGTGAGCAGGTTTATATGCTGAGGGGAAGAGCGCCTTCTTTTCAGACCCTGGGACCCTTTGTGATAGAGCCCCTGGCTCCCAGGACTAGCGGTGATGAAAGGGGACGATGCCTAGAGAGTGCTTCGTACTCGGTCACTGTCACTGAGTGTGGGGGACACTTCTATAGTGCTGTCTTCTCCATGGCTCCTGTGAACTGCCCCCCACCTTCTCTCTTCGCCCTCAAAGACAGTTACCACACGGTATCTTCTCCCCAAGGCTGGCAGTCTGCTGCCAAGGGCAGGCACGTCTGAACGGCCCCGATTCTCAGACCGTGGTGATGGGTCCAGGCCTCATGGTTTACTGACCTTGAACGTGTCTTCAAGGGCTCTGAAGCCACATATCTGCCTGCCATTCCTGCCTGCGTGCAGGCCAGTGTCACTCTGTCTGAGGGCCTGTAGAGATGTGCCCCGAGGCCTTGGGTGCCCGCCAGCTGGGACTCCCCTCCAACTCGAGAAATAAGGACGCCTGACTCCAGCTGACTCCATCTGTCCCAGTGTCCTAGGCCTCCTGGGACAAATTACCACAAACTTAGTGGCTTGAACAACAGAAATGGATTCTCTGATGGGTCTGGAGGCGAGAAGTCGGAAATGAATCTTGGAGGGACTAAAATCAAGATATCGGAGGGCCGATTCCTCCCCAAAGCTCCAGAGGAGAATCCTCATCTTGCCTTTCCTGCCTCTGGGTGGCTGCTAGCGTTCCTGGGCTTGCGGCCACATCCCTCTTGCTTCCTCTTGTCAAATCTCCCTCTGCCTCCCTGGTACAGAGATACTTGCTAGTGCACTGAGGACTCACCTGGATAATACGGGATATCCCCCCATCTCCAGATCTCGGACTCAAATCACATCAGCACCTTCCCTTTTGCCGTCTCAGGTCACAGTCACAGGTTCCAGGGGTTAGGACCTGGATATCTGTGGGGCCATGACTCGGTCTGCTGTGGCATCCTCAGGATTCTCCGAGCACTTTCGTGAAGTAGGTGGGCCATACGGTATGCTGGTTTTCCCAAAGAAGAAACTAAAGCTCTGACACTTTGGAGGCTAAACAGACTCAGGAGTTGGTAGCAGGGCCAAGACCAAGGCCAGGCCTCTGGCTCCAAACCTGGGATAGATTCCGTAGCCCCCCAACCAGTCCCCTGCTGCAGCAAAGCCTCAGGGCTGAGACAGGACCGTGTAGGGACTTAGGGGGCTGCCCAGGGCACCCCAGTACTTCAAAACTCAGATGAGTCCTGGTTTCCCGGAGCTCATCTGCAGTTTCTGAGTCTGGTCCGAGAGGTGGCATAGCCATGGCAGCCCCCTGACGGGAACCCCTTGCCTCCCATCTGTGGGGCTCTGGGGCATGGGTTAGGGGCCGCCCTGCCTCTGAGACTGGGAGTCCGTGTCCTCTCTGGGGCTTGCCAGGGGATGGGGGCACATGGAAATGCTCCTCCGGGGGACAGCACACTAGGGCTTACCTCAGTGCAGAGGAAGCATGGCCCCCGCTCAGCGCCAGGGAATGAGCTATTTTCCACCAGACCGCTGCTGCCTGGGCTCAGCTAGAGCCTTCTCTTTTATTGTCTTGAACAGATGAGCTCAGTTGTAGGGGAATGAGGCTTTGGCTGGTCGGTTCTGTTGTTTGTCTTGCGGAGACTGAATCCCTCCCCACTCCATCAGATTGGGACCTAATGAACCCCACACAGAGCTGCCTGAACACTGCCAATTGCACCCTGCTGTGGGGCCTGCCTGGGAAACAGTGTGCACCCCACCTCCAGCTGCCTGCTGCCCCAGGCCCGGAGCCAAGGGCCCCGTGCCTGCCCTGTCCTGCCAGCTTGAGCTCCTTCCTCAGGCCACGAATGGGGGAGCAGGATGGATGGAACAGACTGGAACAGTTGGGAAATGAGGGTGGTCTAGAATTGAGAGAGCTCTGAATCCGAGCTGTGTTTTGTCCAGGTGAACATCAGGGGCCAATTATTCTTGTCACTGTCGCCCATCTGTCTGCCAGTCTTGATGGCCTGTGGGGGGTGATCTGCTGGTGAAAGCACACTGCTGGGGGCAGTGTCAGGGCAGGGTTCACCTTCCCGCTTCCTCTGTAACCCACCAGTACAGGGACAGAAAGCGCATGTCCTCAGGGGTCACACACAATTTCAGTATCTGTGAGGGCCGTGCTCAATAAATAACACTACATATTAAGCATTCTAGGCTTTCTACTTGGTCTAGAACTCAGCAGAATGCTGGTGGCCTTTGAGGGCCCCTCCTGGGCACTAGGTCACCCCAAAGAGCTCCTGAGGAGTATATGACTGAGCTCCTGTCCCACAAAAGCAGACTTGGCTTAGAAGGGGCTCCTACACCCAGAGCAAGCTGCTTATATGGCACTTGGTCCCCTATTCCTCCAGTTCCCCAGAGGGGGACCCTGGCATCTTGCCCACAGTAGTGACAGGGGCACAGGCTTGAGGACAGCTCTGTAGGATGCAGCAGGTGCGCCTCAGGGGCTCGAACATCCACGGCTCAGTCAAGACTGACCTGGCCCCAAACACCCTGGGCCACACCAGCTGTTGGTGGGGCCCTGTGTTCCTGGGTCACGTGTGGCAGAGTCCTCAGCTCTGCTCACGCTTCCCCTGTGGCCATGTATTCCTCCAGAGTCTGTATCCTGAGGACAGAGGACAAGGAGGAAAGCCCCAGCCCAGCTCCCTCCATGCTTGGGTAGAGGCAGTCATGGAGGGAGGAGGGGGAGGCATGAGCGTCGCTGAGAGGGAAGAGGACAGTGAGAGGCTCATTCACAGCACTGTGGGAACAGATG
Source organism: Ailuropoda melanoleuca (assembly GCF_002007445.2). Lineage (NCBI taxonomy): Eukaryota > Metazoa > Chordata > Mammalia > Carnivora > Ursidae > Ailuropoda > Ailuropoda melanoleuca. The sequence goes on from NC_048225.1 coordinate 123,212,917, forward strand.
GAATCCAGTCCAAGTAGAACGGTTTTTCAGAGGAAGATGTGGTGTCAGAAAAGAACATTGGAGCTTAGGTCCTTGAGGGATGAGTTTGTAGGATTGAGAAGTCAGAGGACTGCGGTAGCGGGTGGCTTTGTAGGAGTGGAGTATAGGACTGATGGGAGGACGAGCAGATGATGCCGAGGTGTCCAGGCTGCAGTCAGAAGTCCCCCAGGAGTCACAGATGGGGGGGGCACAGGTTCCACGGGCTTCGGGTCTACCTTCATTCCAACCCCGCCTCCCTCTCTCCACCATCAGGAAGATGCAAAGACACCCTGTCCACGATCACGGGTCCCACCACCCAGAACACGTACGGGCGGAACGAGGGGGCCTGGATGAAGGACCCCCTGGCCAAGGATGAGCGGATTTACGTCACCAACTATTACTACGGCAACACCCTGGTAGAGTTCCGAAACCTGGAGAACTTCAAACAAGGTATGCGCCCTGCGCCCACTTGGGGGTTCCTCCCCTCCTCACGGCCCCCTGCTCCCATCACTGTCAGATCGCTTTGGGAGGTGCCCGCGGACCAGAAGCGGTCCCTGTCTTCCGATGGTGAAGGGACCTTCATGGTCACGGAGGTTCCCCCTTCCGCATCCCCCACATTGTGCTATGCTCCTGGAGTCCAGGGCCGGGGGTGGGGGAGTAGCAGGGAGATAGCCCTCCTTCCTAGAGCTGGGCCGAGGGAGGGAGCCCCCGGGAGGGAAACTCTTCCTCGGGGTGAGGGATGAGCGTGCAGAGGCTCACCAGCGTGAAGCCGTTTGCTGCACAGAACTAGAAAGCGGTGGAGCTGAGACACAGGAGACACAGCCCCCCACGGGTCCCGCCCCCCCAAACCCGTTGCTGCCCTGCCCCACTCCCCACCCCCCTTCCTGAAACCCTGCCCTCACGCGCAGGTCGCTGGAGCAACTCCTACAAGCTCCCGTACAGCTGGATCGGCACGGGCCACGTGGTGTACAACGGCGCCTTCTACTACAACCGCGCCTTCACCCGCAACATCATCAAGTATGACCTGAAGCAGCGCTTCGTGGCCGCCTGGGCCATGCTCCACGACGTGGCCTACGAGGAGGCCACCCCCTGGCGGTGGCAGGGCCACTCGGACGTGGACTTCGCCGTGGATGAGAACGGCCTGTGGCTCATCTATCCGGCCCTGGATGATGAGGGCTTCAGCCAGGAGGTGATCGTGCTGAGCAAGCTCAACGCCGTGGACCTGAGCACGCAGAAGGAGACCACGTGGCGCACGGGGCTGCGGCGCAACTTCTACGGCAACTGCTTCGTCATCTGCGGGGTGCTGTATGCCGTGGACAGCCACAACCAGCGCAACGCCAACATCTCCTACGCCTTCGACACCCACACCAATACGCAGATCGTGCCCCGGCTGCTGTTCGAGAACGAGTACTCCTACACCACCCAGATAGACTACAACCCCAAGGACCGCCTGCTCTACGCCTGGGACAATGGCCACCAGGTCACCTACCATGTCATCTTCGCCTACTGACACCTGGCCCCACATGCAGAGGGGCTCCCAGCACCTTGCGTGCGTGCGTGTGTGTGTGGATGCGTATGTGTCGTTTAAAAAATATATATTATTTTGTATAATATTGCAACTGTAAAATGACAGTTTGGGTCTATTTTTTTTAAGTGGATTGTAGATCAATCCATACACATATGTGCTGGTCTCATCTTCCACGGTTTATATTTTTGTGCAAAGACTTCTCCTTTTGACCAGGAACCACCTTCCTTCAAACCCTCAACCCCTCCAGCTCCCAGACCTTAGCCGTCGAAAAGGGTTCTCCATCCGTGTCCTGCAGGCACCAGGAGCAGGAGTGAAGGAGGCAAGAAAGAAGTGTTAAGGGGCGGGAAAATTTTTATGTATTGGAGAAGTTTTAAAAACCCAGAAAAATGCTTTTTTTTTTTTTTAAATAAAGAAAAAATGTAAAACCATCCCGGAATGTGTTTTTGTTCAGCACGGTTGCGTGGGGCAGGGTCGATCCTGCCCCAGGAGTCTCAGTGGGCGCTGAGCCCCGTTAGCTGAGGGGGCTCCCTGGGGCGCCCTGCACCCCGCGTGGGCTTCCATTTCAAGGCACCCAGCACTCCTCTTCCACCCGCACACCAGCTTCCTTGCTCTGTTCTGCTTTTTTCTGGTCATTTTCCTAAGGTGGGAAGCTGTTCATTGCTTAGCCATTGCATGGACGGGTGGTAGGCACCGCAGGAAGCAGGAGGCTCGGGGCGCCTGGGGGGGCACAGTCGATGAAGCATCTGCCTTCGGCTCAGCTCCTGATCCCAGAGTTCTGGGATCGAGTCCCACATCCGGTTCCCTGCTCAGGAGGGAGTCTGCTTCTCCCTCTCCCTCTGCCCCTCCTCCCTACTCATGCTCTTGCTCTCTTGCTCTCTCTCTCAAATAAAATCTTTCAAAACAAAACAGGAGGCTGAGTGAGGGTGACCCTGTCCTGGCACTGCTAAAGAAGGTCACGGTCAGTCTGTCTGTCTGTCTCTCCCTCCTCATACTTGTCATGAACATTGGCCAGGCTTCCCTGTCCACCTTCCCCTCTCTGGCTCTGAAACCAGCACCAGAGGGAGGTGGGGGGGGGGAAGCCTGCGCCCCTCCCTGAGCACGGCTGAGCCCACCAGCCTGCCCTTTCCTCCACAGGACACGGAACAGGAGACAGAAAATTGAGAAAAGCCTCAACAAGTGACTGGTGAGTTTGTGGGAGGAGGGCCGGCCCCCAGGATGAAGTGGGAAGGCCAGGGCATCATGTCACTGCGCTGTTCTTCCCGCCCCCCCCCCCCCCCCGCACTGTTTAGGGAGCAGCTGCCCGGGGAGTCCTTCTGCACAGACCTCAGGCCCTCCTCCGCACACGCACGTGCACACACACAGACACGCGCTCCCGCGTCCTTCCTGGTGCTGGTTATAACCTCCCTGAGAGGGGGGGCTTCCACCCCACCCAGCTCTCCCCTCCGCTTACACCGTCTCAGATAACGAATGTCCAAACGCCCTCACTCCGTCCCGGGGCTGTTTGGGTCCAGTTTTCCCCATTAAGTGCAAGTGCCCTTCAGGTTTTGGGCAGAGGGAGGGTTGGAGGGAGACAGGTGGTGTGTCCAGAGTTCAGAAAGAGGGCGGACGATGCCCGTGTCCAGAGGCCCCGCTGGGCCAGAGGAGGGAACGAGTGCTCTTGTCAGGCCCCAGGTTGGAAACCACGGCCCAAACTCAAACCCCCCGTAGGGCTTCCCTGAGGGAACGGGGCAAGCCCCCGGAGAGTCGCTGGTGGGAACTTAGGTCCGGAAACGTTCACGGGTCTCCCTCCGTGTGTGGAAAGTGATATATTTACAGCTGCCAGACTCCCGGACCCGGACTTGTCCCACCACTGCTCCTGGCGACCTGGCCGCTGGGGGTCGGGAAACGCCAGGGCCGGCTGTCTGCCCCCTACCGCCTGTGCCTGGCCCCGGCTGCGGCTCATAGCTGCTGTCCTGGCGACCCCAGGGCCTCCGCAGCTACTTCCTCTTCAGGTCTCTGCGCTAACCGAGAAGCCGGCCTGCCCAGCAGCGCCCAGAAAGGCCTCGGACTTAAGGCTTCCGGGACAGGGCAGCCGTCGGGGACAGGCGGGCACAAGCGATCGGGCTCCGCTGGAAGTGGGTGAGGCTCGGTCTGGGCCCAGCTGGGCTGCGAGGTGACTAGTTCTGAGACACCCAGCCTGCAAGGATAATGGCACATGGCCGTCTTCCCTGGGAAGCCGAGGGAGCAGCCACCCTGACCCACCGGGTCGGGATCTGGGGGCCCCGATGCAGGCGGTCAGCGGTGGGAAGGGCAGCTCCGCAGCCTCTCGGGAACTCCGGGATCGGACTCCCGCCTGGAAACGCCCCAGGCGCCTCCGAAAGCTGCGCTCACCGCCCTCCCGCCAGCGAGGGCTGCCAGCTGCAGCTCGTGTGTGCGAGTGGGCGGCCTGCTGTGGCCACGTGAGGAGCCCACGTGAGGAGCCCACGTGAGGAGCCCACGTGAGGAGCCCACGTGAGGAGCCCACGTGAGGAGCCCACGTGAGGCAAAGCTCCGGCCAGGTGTGGCGCCCACGTGAGGCGCGGCTTCCACGTGCTGGGAGGAGGAAGACAGGGAAGCGGTGGCCGGCCGCGGAGGAGCTACCGCAGGCCCCAAGCCTGGTAGTCGGTGGTCGGAATCGGCTTCCCCCAGCGCGGGGGTTAGGCCGCCTCCAGGCCGCCTCCCTTCAGGGGATTCTGCTGCGGAAACATGAAGGATGCGAGACTGAGTGTCCCACGGAGTTGCGCGGACGGAGCATCGGCCAGGTAAGTTCGGGCCTTGCTGGGTCTTCCCCTTACCGGTACACAGGAGGGGGTCTTCCCACTCTCAGGCTTGTCTGAGTCTCCCGGAACTCTGCAACGCCTCCCCTGACCTAGGGCATTGTAGGTGCTCCTCGGGGTTGGGAAGATAGACAGTTGGCACTTGAACAACGCGGGGCTCAGGGGCGCCACCCCCCTGTGCAGTTGAGAATCCACGTACAACTTTTTTTCCCCAAAGACTTTATCCATTTGAGAAAGGGGGAAAGCACAAGGGGGGGCGGGGGAGGGGAGGCAGAGGGAGAAGCCGACTCCCCGCTGAGCAGGGAGCCCCAGACGGGACTCGATCCCAGGACACTGAGATCACGACCTGGAACAAAGGCAGACGCCTGACTGAGCCAACTAGGCGCCTGGGAATCCAGGTATAACTTTTGGCTCCCCCCCCCCCAAACTTAGCTATTGATAACGTACCGGTGACCGGAACCTTACTGATAACATAAACAGTTAATTAACACATATTTGGTATGTTGTATGTGTTGTATACTATATTCTTACCATGAAGTATGCTAGAGAAAAGGAAATGTTAAGACAATCATAAGGAAAATACATGGACTGCACTGTACCTATTGAAAAACAGTATGTGAGGTGGACCTGCTCAGTTCAAACCCGCATTTGTTCAAGGGTCAAGTGTACTTTTTTTTTTCCCTACGACGATGTTTCCCAACAACATAATTTTCAGAAATAGAGAAAAAAGACTAACTTCTTTCTTTTTACATTCATTTATTTGTGTATGCATTTATTCATTGAACAAATATTCGTGGAGCCTCCCGTGGGGCTCCTGAGTGACCAGGGCTAAGTCCTGACTTTGTGGGGCTAGATTCTAGAGCAGGAGAGAGAAAGAAATACATTTATGTGTAACGTGACGGGTGGCAATAATATCAAAGCAGGGAAAGGGTTAGAGAAAAATGGGAGAAAGAGGAGGAGTGGCTTTTTGTATAGGCAGCTCGGGCAAAGTCCTGTGATGAGGACACATTTGGGCAGAAGAAGAAGACAGCAAGGGGCTCAGCCCACAGACCCCCAGAGTCTGACAGCAGAGGACAGGAACAGAAATGACCCTGCCCACCTGGGTCTGTCCAGGTCCCCCGGGCACTCCGGGAGGTTGGCTAAAGCACCCACAACCAACCCAGCAGCATGGGCGGGGCGCTCTCTTCCCCCCTCCCCATGCCAGTGCGCATCTGAGCACAACTGGGTGATGGTGCATGTGCCTTCTTCCCACCCGCTACCACCCAGGGAAGTGGGATGTCTGCTGGAGGAAACTGTCTCCTCCAGGTTCTGGAATGAGTCCTGGCTCCCCCCCTTGGCATTCATGTGACCTTGGATCAGCCTCTCAGCAGCTGTCAATCATCTGTGGAAAGGAACACACTCTGGGGCGCCTGGGTGGCTCAGTTGGTTAAGCATCCGACTCTTTGTTTCAGCTCAGGTCATGATTTCAGGGTCATAAGATCAGCCCCGTGGCAGGCTCTGCGCTCAGTGCGGAGTCTGCTTGAGATTTTCTCCATCTTCCTTCCCCCACTATGTAATCTTTGCTGAAAAGTAGCAGCCAGCCTACATTCCCTCCTTAGGTCTCCCAAATGGGAGTCAGTCATTCAACTACTGTAACCCCCAAACTACAGGGAGCGTGGGTGAGTGTCCCAACAGGTCCATTTAAAGCTTTCCCCATTTAGACTTGAGCTGACCACCAGGCATGCCCCCACCCCAGGGGACGAGTAGGGCTCGCTCCGAAAAGCTCTCTCCAAAGGAATCCTATTCAAACATCCTCTTTAAAAAAAACCAAAAAACTCCAACTCAATTTTTACTTGCACTTTTAATGTGGGTGAAGAGTTTAAAAGTTTCTACCCAGTTACACACATCTCCCTGGTGAATACAGCACGAGGTCTGGCCCCTCCTTGGGAGTGTGAGGTCTTGTGTCTGCCGGGGCTGTGGCTGAAAATTTCCACTTCTGTAACACCCGAGGTTCCATTCTCCTAGAATGCCTTCCTCACCCTCACCCTCCTCTTCTCCACACTCAGACTGTCTTCAAGGTCCAGCCCAAGGGCAGTCTTGTCCAGTTCCCCAACTGAGTGCTGTGCGTGTTGAATAAAGTGTCTTGGATTGTGACTTTCCAAGAAGGCAACTCAAGATGATGATTTGCTTTTTGAGAGCATTCTCCTATTCCACATGAATTTATTAGCATCCATATCTCCAGGAGTTCTTGGTTGTTAGCAACAGAAACAGACTTTTGTTAGCTTAGGCTAAAAAGATTTTGTTGGAAAGAATCTGGGAAGTTCGTAGACTCAAGGAAAACCTGGAAAATCAAAACATGGGAAGGACAGAACTAGGTCAGGTCTGGGGCTCCAGGTAGCCAGACATTGTCGTGAGTTGTCTTCTGAAGATACCCTCACGGCAGATGCTGCTTTAACCACCTGCAGCCCCCAGGTGTCTCCACTCAGGATGCAGATTTCCAGGAGAGGGTCTGATGCATAAGCTTGGCTCTGAAGCCTGCCTCCCTAATGAGGCTGGGATTCTGTGAGTGACAGCCTACCCTGATCACACCAAGTGAGGAAGGGCCACTTCCCCAGATGAAGGGCTGCAGAGCAGACCCCCCCCAAAAAAAAATGAAACTAGAAGTTTGCTACAAAGTTTTTCTTTAATAGCAATGCCACTAATGTATTTGAAATGTGATTCAATTTCCCAAAGCTCAGTGTACACATGACTGTTTGAGTAACCAAATTTCTCTGTTCGCACAGCTGCTGGAGAGTTTATGGCTACATTGTGTCTTACCGATTGCGAGCTTAGCTTGTCTTGAGTTTTACGTGTCCATGCTGATTTTACCTCTCTTCTGGTTCTATTTTATATTTTTTAAATTAAGTTTTTAATTTTTAATTCCAGTACAGTTAACATACAGTGTTATGTTAGTTTCAGGTGTAAGATATGGGGACTCAGCCCCTCCGTCCATCACCCAGTGCTCGCTGTAATAAGTGGGCTCTTAATCCCCTTCACCTGTTTCCCCCATACCCCACCATCAGCTTGTTCTCTCTAGGTAAGAGTCTGTTCCTTTGTTTTGTTTCTTAAATTCCACATATGAAATCGTACGGTGTTTCTCTTTCTCTGACTGATCTATTTCACTTAGGATTATACTCTTTAGCTCTGTCCATGTCATCGCAGATGACAAGATTTCATTCTTTTGATGGCTACGTAATATTCCATTGTATATATACACCATGTCTTTATCCGTTCATCAGTCGGTGGACATTTGGGCTCTTTCCATAATTTGACTGCCATAGATAAAGCTGCTATAAACATCAGGGTGTATGTATCCCTTTGAATTAGTATTTTTGTATTCTTTGGGTAAATATCTAATGCAATTACTGGGTCATAGGGTAGTTCTAGTTTTAACTTTTTGAGGAACCTCCATACTATTTTCCAGAGTGACGGCACCAGTTTGCATTCCCACCAACCATGTAAACGGTTCCCCTTTCTCCACATCTTCACCAATACCTGTTGTTTCTTGTGATTTTAGCCATTCTGACAGGTGTGAGGTGATATCTCATTGGTGTTTGATTTGCATTTCCCTGATGCCAGGTGATGTTGAGCATCTTTTTGTATTTTATATTTTTAAAGTTCCTTTTTCTAATTTGCCATCTTCATGTTTGCTGTGCTTTTGTGTTTTATTTCCTTGGAATAAGGCAGAGTAGAAATGAGTAGATTATCTGTGACTCTTGAGGAATGTGTTATGGTGTAAAGCAAGGTTCATCTGTCCTGAGAGCTTTCCCCCTGGAAGGGCTTGTAGTCTGGAAGCCAGCGGTTACAGAGACCTCGTGGCACGGTGTCCCTGGAGTTCTCTACTTTTAAAGCGTTCCCAGAGTCATTAGATGCAAACAAGTTGTCTCAAATGTTTACTGCGTGGCACTTCTATGTTTGGGGGCGTGTAGTGTGACCTGTGGGGATGCAGGCCGGTTTCCTCTGTGGGGGGGGGGGTGAGGGAGAGAGACAGACAGAGAGAACAAAGGGAAGTCAGCTGAAACAGCTCGTAGTGGGCCTCTGCTCCGGGGTTATTTTCCATGTGACCTCAGCTGAGCTCTCTCTCTGGAGGAGATCGCCTGGCCTGGGAGCACCAAGGAAAATTTGGCAGCGCCTGGGGGAGTTAAAGTGCAGCCAACAGCAACAGGTGCCAGGAACGGGCTGGAAAACTCTGGTGAACTTCCCAGAGTCACATAGCAGCCTCATTTCAGGGTTGGAGAGGCAAAGTGAGGGCTGGAGAGAAAGTCAGGAAGTCCGCCTGCTGCCCTCAGAAGAACCCCAGCTCCACCCTCCACCCACCACAATAAGCTGGCTTTTCCCGCCTGAGCCCGGAGACTCAGAGGGGAAGGGGGTCTCACCAGGGATCTCTGGGTCGCAGGCATTCTCAGGGCCCCCTCCTCCCAGCCTGGCTCAGATGGAGGGCGGCTGGAGGTGAGGACACAGCAGGTGTCCCGTAGATATTCGGGGAGGTACCACAGTCTTCTTAGGACCATGACAGAGAATTTGGGAAGTGTCCATCCTCTTTTCCCTGCGGGGCCTGAACTCCTGCTTCCCTCTGCTCACTCATCTTGCCTGTGGCCCCACGTGGCGACAGCCTCAGTGAGGCCCCCGAGCTTGAGAACTCATGGTTTCCTGTCTGTGCCATCTTGTTCAGGGTATCAGCTCATCTCTTCACACTGAGCATGGGGGTTGAGCACGTTCACCCCTTGTCCACCAGCTGTGGCTGGGAAGAAGGTCTCAGGGAGGGCTCAGTCAAGGTTAACTCCACTGGCTTTTCCTCTCGCCAAAGGGCCGCTGGGAGGACGTTCAAGACCTTCTGAGTTCAGAAGGGCTCTTGTCGAAAGTGCCGTGGAAGGAATCCTTGGACCCCAGGCCCACTGGGCCCAGTGACTCCGAGGACCATGCGGCGTGTCCTGGTTGTTGGAGAACAGCAACACTCTTCCAGGGAAACACTCACTTTTGGCAGGTTGACCCTTCTGTCTTTCTTTCTAGGAAACTCCTCAGAGTATGACTTTCCTGCGATAGGGCCATCCAAGTTCAAGGAACAGTTTGGGTTACTCAAAACCATTCTCAGCATCACAGTGGTGCTCCGAGATGCAGAAAGTTATCTACCAGCCATGTTTGCTCCCCCAGACACAAAAGGCCTCCCACACAAGAGGCTTCACAGGCTGGAGCTCACCTTTCCTGCTTCGGCTCAGGCTGTTCCCTCCCCCTGCAAGGCCCTGAGGGGTGACAGTCCCCCGTCACTACCTATGGGAATCCCCCCCCCCACCCATGAAGGCCTTACCCCAAAGCCACCTCCCTCATGAAGGCCTCCCTGGCTCACCTGGGGAGGCACCCATCCTCTCCTCCCTCTTCACCTGTGTCCTAGCACACCCCACATAGCTCAGGCCTGCATGTGTTTCCCCCAAGCCTGGCTGCTGCTGGAGGACAGCTCCGTGTCCCTGTCAGAGCTGGGCCAGGGCCTGGCTCAGAGGGGTGGTTGCACGTGCTGACGTGTAGGCTGCCACCAGAGAGCTCCGTTCTGGGCACACAGAAGGATCTTTGACCCTCAGGCTGCAGCTGCCCTTTGGTCACCCTGACCCTTCCAGCCCACTCTGCTCTGTCAGCAGTGGAATTTCCCCCACCCTAATGACCTGAGCCCCATTCTGACTTCTTTGTCTCACAATGGTTCTTCTGTTACGGAGGCGCCGTTGCCCTCCATGTTGCAGTTCTAGAAAAGATGGCCTTCACAGGGGCACTACTGGGGTCATGGCATTCCTGCAAGACAACTGTCCTACCCACGGCAGCTCTGCAGGGGAGGGGCTCCTGACCCCAGGGTCCCAGGAGGTTCCCCTTCTCTCCCCTGAAACTTAGGGGCCAGTGGTGGACTTCTGCTCCCCGGCTTTCTGACCCCCAGGGAATCCACTTCCTGCTCCTCTGTGCAGCCAGGCCCGTGGTCAGTGGTCAGGGTGAACCGGAGGCAGAGCGGGGAGAGGGAAGGCTTCCAGTAAGTGGAGAGATGAGGCCCTGGCTGCGCTCCCACAGGAAACCGCCGACTGGAAGCTCTGAGGGGCTCAGAGGTGGCTGTGTGGATCTCAGGGCGCTGCTGCAGGGGAAGGGAACAGCTTGGGCCGAGGCACCGGGGGCGTGTGGCCTGGCCTGGTGTGGTGGGGCGGGTGCCCAGGGAGGAGGAGACCTGGCTAGTGGAGAACAGTTGGCATCTTGAAGCACTTGATGTTGAGATCAGTGTCCAGTAACCCCAGACGGTTCCTGGAGCTCTGATGGCATCTCTCTTGACACCCTCAGGAAGGCAGCCCCGTGGGGAAGAGTGCGGATCCCCCCATGGGGCAGTGGGGTCTTCATGCCCACACCCCCAACCAGCTCGCTAGAGGACCCGGGACCTGCCTGCCCGCCTCGCAGGCGGTGCCATGCATCTCAGGGGCCACGTCATGTGGCTGGTTGGTGCGTTTCCTCTGCAGATGGCTCATTGTACACGCGTGAGTTACAGTCATGCCCGGGCTTGAGAAGTCTCCTGATTGTGCACAAGTAGGTGGAAAGCCTTTCACCCACAAATTTAAGAGCCTGTGTAATTTTTCTTGGTTTTGTCTACAATACTTTTTTCTGTTTGTGACCTCATATTTGGATCCCTCCCCGAGAGGGAAGCCATCAGGGTGAGATCTAAGAATGAGGCTCGGTGCCAGGCCTCGGATAGGGGAGCTGTACCCCAACACAGGAGACAGAGGCCTGCGCCTGGGACTCCCCCACCTGCCTCTGGGGCAGTCCTTGCTGTCTCTTGGATGGGAGACCGTCTCTCGGACAGGAGACTCCCCAGGGGGAAGGATCTGGCTTCCTGTGAGGCCTCCAGAGCTGGGGATGGGAGGAGGAGAGAGGGGGAGCACGCCATCTGCTGTGTCCTTTCCCTTCCATTCCCAAGGGGCTGCTGTGGAGAGAGGCTGTCCGCTCAGCCTTTTCATGGAACTGTGCATGTGACCAGAGCTGGGGGGGTTTCGGTCAACCCCAGCAACTGTGTGATTCATTCTGTCCCTCCTGGCTCATCTTTCTTCTGTGGCTTCAGTCTCCTCTGGGTCAGCAGTGGTCCTCGTGTACCCGCTCCTCAGGCCAACCCAGACCATCTTTCCTTTGCTCGTCGAGGCCGGGGAGCCGGCCTGCCTCTGGTGCCCTCTCTGGCCTGGCCCTTCCCTTCCCCGCTCCCTCTCCTTCCAAGAATATGCCATTTCACAGAAAGTTCCATTTTCACAGCCCCGGTCTTTTCACGCATTTCCCCAGTTCTAACATCACAGAGGAATGTCTGACATCATCTCCACCAGTGAATCCAGTGTTCGCCAGCTGCCACCCCTACGTCCCTGCCCTCCCTCCCGCCCCTCCTTTCTTTACCAACTATTTGCTGAGTCTGGCTTCTGATGATCCAGACACACTTAATTCTTGTCCCTGGAACCTGCTCTTCCCTCCAGCTCTAGGGCTGCGCTGCTCTGTGTTAGAACGCGAGCTAGGTCTTGGCCTCCAAAGACGTCGTTTGTTGGTTCCCAAACTTTGCTGCACATGAGACTCCCCTGGGGAAATGGTAGCACCCCCCCCAACCCTGGCTGGGTCACACCCTGTACCCATGAAGTCAGAGCATTTGAGGGAGGGGGCCAGGCGGGAGCAGTTTTTAAATATCCCCAGGTGATTCCACTGTGCAAAGTGTGGGCGCCAGGAATAGAGTGCTGTGCTGAAGGGGGTCAGAGCCACAGCCGGCCCAGTAGAGTGTGGGGCACAGACAGAGCTTCAGAGCTGTGATGGAGGGGGATGAGGGAGCATTCTCTCTGGGGTGCCCCTGCCACGTGCCCTGGGGGCTCTCCCAGCCTCGTGGTGAAGCCCTGCTCCGGGGAAGGGCTGACAGCGGCCCAGGAGCTCTCTCCCTTCCTCAGGAGAGGGTGCTCGGTCCCCGGGAAAGCCTCAGATCTGCAGGGAAGCAGGCCACCAGCTCGGTGTCTCCTGCCTGGATGCAGCCCGAGCCCTGGACTTGCGGACGGACCTAGTGCACACTTGTGATGAGGGGCCCGGGCCCAGTTCCCACCCTGCAGCTGATAACGAGGCCACCCACGGTAGCAGGAGGCCAGGTGATGCGACCACCAGTGGGAGGCTGGGGATGCTCAAGATGGGACCCCCGCGGACTTCCAAAAAAGGAGTGACAACAGGAAATTATTTCCTGGTGTTTCCATAAAGCCCCAGCAATGGCAGCCTGGGAGGGTTGGGCTCCGGTGGAAGCCCGCCACCCTCCGTCCTCCAGCCTCTCCGACAGGCAGCTCCATGGGTGGTTCGCAAGCTCCTATCAGAACCCTCTGGAGGGCTTGTGAAAACACAGCTTGCTGGGCCCAGCCTCAGAGTCTGACTCAGTAGGTCTGGGTCGGGGGCCACAGAGGTTGCATTTCTAGCATGTTCCCAAGTGCTGCAGAATGGAGGCCATCATTGCAGACCCATGGTCTATAGCCTCTTCCCGGGTTCTCTTCCAGCTTGCCACAGACGTAAGTCAGAGGGAATAAGCAAGGGGAGAGGAAAGCTCGTGTTGTGTCCTCTGCTGAGGGCAGGCAGGCTCTCACACGTCCCTGGCAGTCCTGCCTCAGCACCGGGCAGCAAGTGTCCTGGGCTGTACGTGCTCCATGAATGCTTGCTTGTAGGGCGATGTCGCTAGTGTTTGGTGCCAGCACAAGTGACAAATGCGTCTGTCACGTACACTCCAGGAAAGACAAAGTCTATCTGTGGCTTTCTAAATGCTCAATACTTGAACTCAACAAAAAAAATACCGATTTAGCCTCAAATGCCCCAAAGTGCCATGTTCCAAGCACTGTGGCACTACTGGGGATATAGCGGTGGCTTGGGCATGGACAGGCTTCCTGCTCTTTGGAGCTCACTGTCTTGCAGGGGTGATGGGTACACACAAGCCATTGCAGGGGTGAGCCTAGGAAGAAGGACAAAATGCTGCTACAGGAGCCTCCCACCCTTCATGTATCTAAGAGTAGATTTTTCCCTCCTTGGATTGTTCATGCTTTGCTGACTTGTACCAGGTTATAAATCTTGGGGAGACGGAATTAGCCCCAAATGTGCTGCTCACTAGAATGTGCTTCTAGTTGTGCTCACCTGAGTGGTGACCCGTAGAGCCATTTAACAAGAGGTTAAATGTTCCAGCATCTATCCTGCTCATACTGTTCAAATTAAGATGAATTTCCAGTTCCCCTCCTGCTGAGGATTTGATGGAAACAGCCAGGCTCGCAGGGTGGGGGTTGCTGTAACTGCCTTCTTCCAGGATGCCAGGCTGGAGGGGGCGATGTGTGGGTCTGATGTGAACAAGTCACTTAGCAGAGGAGAATTCCAGTACCGCCAGGAAACCCGAGACAATGTGGTGAAATGCATTCTTTTGTGTCCTAGGACCAGTGGCCAAGTGAGTGGGTGAGCTCTGCGGCCGTGACAAAGACACTGGCCAATGAATCTTCCATCCCAAAGCTCTCCTGAGAGCAGCTTGTGTCTAAATAAACTTATTTTTCAGGCTATCCAGCAATCTTACCCTCTTCTGGAAATTATCTTTACTTTTCTGTGGGAACAGAAGGGTGACCCCAGGGACCCAGGGAAGAGACATCATTCACATGTCTTTGAGGACAAGGATATTGTCTGGTTCATCTGTGCCATTTCCCACAGATCGGTGGTACATGTCTGAGACTGGGCCAACACTTAGAATCTGTGGCAAAGTTTTTAAATTCTGGGGCCACGACCTCTAGCCCACAGTGTGTGGTGAAATGCAGCCCAAGAATGCAAGTTCCACTGGGTGCTTTGCAGTGTAGATAACCCCAGAGGCTTTGCAAGTCAAACAGGACACTGAAGAAATGAGAAGCAGGGCCATCTTTGGGGCTCTCTGCTCTTCCTTTGTAATCAGCTGATGCTCACCCATGTAGGGCTATACTGTCAACAACAGGAAATACTGTACAGTTGGGTGGGTTTTTCTGGTTAGCACTGCAAGGCCCCCCATCTAAATGAGCAGTTTTCAGACGAGATCGGGCGCGTTCAGGGTGGTATGGCCGTAAACTAAATGAGCAGTTTTCAGGAGCGATAGTGCTGCAAATAGTTATTCTGACCAGAAGACCCGCTTCTCAACATGGCCATGTTGCATCTCCTTTAAAGATCTGTCCTTTCCTTCTGGACGGAAACATTGCAGTTTTGGATCTGAATGTCGGTGATCTCTTACAGAAGCATCTTTTCCCATCTACAGTCAGCCTCCATACTAGAAGTTAATTCTGCAGTGAAAACTTTGTAGAAAGAACTTGTCGTGGAAAGAGTAGACAGTGGCTGCAGTCTGGGGACAGGGCCGTCACACTTGGGCCCCCGGACATGAGCAGGGTGGGAAGTCAGCTGTGCCTGGAGCCTTCAATTATGGGAGCACCCAGTTCGTCTTCACCCCCCTGGGTCACTCATCCAGGATGCAGACCACAAGGACTGAGGTCCGGGAGAAGCAGAGCACAGGCCCCTGTGGGCTCCACGTGCAACCAGCACTGAGCATGTGGCTTCAGAGGGAAGGAGTTCGCAGAAAACCCACGGCACTGTTGGATCTTGTGTCTTACCTATCTTCCCCCTTTCCTGAACATACTTCCACCCCTTGGTTGCCTGTGATATGTGGCTTTGTTTCTTTCTCTCTACTTTGTCTCCTGTTGCTTCCTTTGTGGCTTTAAGGGATGAGTGGTAACGTGGCATAGTGGAAGGAATGTGGTTTTTAAAATCAGGAGAGACTTCATTTCCAATCCCAGCTCTGGCATGTGCTAGTTGTAAGTTCTTGGGCAAGTTCCTTCATCGTCTGTGCCAATTTCTTTATCTGGAACACATGAATAATGGTACATATGTCAGAAGGCTGCGGTAAAGCCTAATGAGCTAATGCTTGCAAATGCTTAGCCCAGTCTGGCAGAGGTTAGGTCTTCAACACGCATCAGCTGTTAGAAAGTGAACTGAGGGGGCGCCTGGGTGGCACAGCGGTTGGGCGTCTGCCTTCAGCTCAGGGCGTGATCCCGGCGATCTGGGATCGAGCCCCACATCAGGCTACTCTGCTATGAGCCTGCTTCTTCCTCTCCCACTCCCCGTGCTTGCGTTCCCTCTCTCGCTGGCTGTCTCTATCTCTGTCGAAAATAAAATAAAATCTTAAAAAAAAAAAAAAAAAAAAAAAGAGAGTGAACTGAGGGCCAGATTCTCTGCTGGCATTGGTGTGCAGACCACACCAAATGGGTATGATGGAGCGAAACGGGCTATAGATCCAATAGGGTAAACAAAACACCGGAAAGTGGTCTACCTTTCTAACGAGGAACAGTTAGATACGTTGCAGAGTATGTGAGAGAAGAGCCCTCTGTTCGTGGCACCGTGTGAGATTCATTCCAAATGTCAGCTGTGGTTCTCCTTCGAGATCTGCAAATTGGCTTGACCCATACCGCACATACAGAGGGAAGTTCCAGGGGACAATCCCATAGGATTTGGTGGGGGAGGGGGAAGACGGATTTCCCTGTTCACCTCTGGACTCTGGTTTTGAATCATCCTGCTTTACTGTCTGCGCGCTGTTCTCACCAGTTCCACGGCAAGCATCCTCCCGTTTCTTCCCTCCCTGAGCAAAGCTGTGTGTGCAGCAGGCTTTCAATGAAGGTTTGGGATGATAAAAAGGATTTACATTTGACAGCTCCAGCACCCAGAGACCAAGCCTTGTGGCTCAATCCCACTTTCTTTTCTGCTGCTCAGCCCGTCCTCCAGTGTCGGCTAACCTTCTCGGCAGAAGAGGGAAACACATGTAGTTTTGCCTCTAAGAGAACCCTCATGTTATTAATTTTGTGTATTTCTGTATCTGGCGCCACAGGCCAACTGTGAGCTCCATCAGGGCAGGACCTGCATGGGATGTGTGTGTCTGGAGGTGGAACAATATGGTGGCCAAGAGTCCACAGGCTGGAGCTAGACTGCCTGGGTCCAGATCCTGGGTATTCTTCCTAATCATGTAACCGTGACAGGGGCTGGGTTGTTGGGAAGACTGAAATAAGAGAGCGGGACTAGTGAGCCTAGAGTGGTGTTTGAGGCATCCGCATTAATCACCCCGGATGGGTCCTGCTGTCGGTCTGCAGTGAGCTTCATGCACAGTGACAGTGACATTGGTCACTTCAAGCTGGGAAGACGCCTGTGGTGTGACTGAGTAATCCAGCTTCCTGATGTAGTAGAAGGACAAAGTAGGAGTTCTTAGACTAATTTTTCTCCTTGGTTAAGATTGTAGTCGAAATATTTGGACACGATAAAGGAAACTTTTACTTAACCAGGCTGGGGGGGGGGAGTAGAAAGGAGTTCTATTGTTTTCATCTAAACAGTAACAGGCCACAAGCCATTTTAGGTTTCCCTTCTCATTACTAATCTCTTCACATTCAAGATTCATTTTGGGTCTTTTTTCCCCTCTATATACAGAACAAAATAAGGCAAGTTTAAAAAGTCTTTATTTGAATCTTAGACAAAGAACAAGTATTGCATTGTAAAGACTTGCTTAAAACCATGTTAAGTTTGTTGTCATGGTTTCTTTATGCATCGTAAACCAACTCAACTACTACAGGAGAGAGTGATACCTTGTTCCTCCTCATCTTTAACTTATCGTCATGCAATCTTAGAAGGAAAACCCTGGTGAAAGGCTTGGTGGACCTCTCTCCTCTGGCTCTAATGGCTCCACGGGTGAAGCATGGTGGATCTTAGCCCAACCACACTTGTCAACATGATGAGAAACAAGAAATTGGAGCCTTAAGGCCAGTAGTACCTGGTAGCTTTCATCTAAAGTTCTCTTTCCCCCTCTTAACCAGATGGCTGACCTGGAAATCAGAGCTGAGTGTGAGTTGAATGGTCCAACAGACATTGACTGTGAAAGCCAACCTGCCGGTCTATCTCTGGGGTTACCCCCCTGGTTGGAGGGGGCTAGATCAAGCCTCCTAGTTTAACTAGTGGTCATCAACGGTGCTGGGCACCAGCAGCAAAGCAGTGTGCTGTCTGCTGACCTTGGCAAGTGAGAGACTATGATTTATGTACTCCTTGGTTCCCCAAACTAATACAATTAAGTCTCTTAACATGCTGGACCTCTAACGCTTAAAGCCTGCAAACCGTTATGTCAAAACCAGCGTCCACTATTGGGCAGTGGCTAGCCATGACATTCATACACGGGACCAAATTTCCTGATCAAGATGCCTTTGTCATTCTTTTCCTAACCTGACAGATAACTATTAGAACAGTCTGCTCAAAGCTCTAGACTTATCTAAAATAAACTTTGTTTTAAGCTTAGTCACTAAAAATATAAGTTAACAGGTTACACTCTGACTTCTATTTTCAGGGAGGAGAAAACGGCATTTCTTTTATGTGCATAGTTCGATCTGGACTCGAGCAACAACTGTTTGGGTAGTCCAGTATTCTGTTTTCCTAGAAAATTAAAAATCGAACACAACCCCTGGGGGTGGGGGACACAATAGTTGCCTTAGTAGTAGGAATGAGCATTTCTCACGTTTCCTCTTTTTAGGCTTTATTCTTGTTTTTAAGGTACGTAATATAATTAGTGCTCATATTAGCAGCAAAAATCCTAATTTCTGTAAATTAGAATGACTCAGGAGGGGCAAAAATAACATTATGTAATATAAAAATGTGGGGTCCAAAAGTGGTGATAAGCATCTGTCAATTATAGCGTTAAGCAGTCTTGAGAGGTTAATGCACATGAAACAACCAATAGGATGAGAGGCTTCATTCGAACTTCAGTTCCTGGGTATCTGCTGCCAGAGCGGAGTTGGCCCGTTGGGGTGCAGTGGAACGGGCTTCGCTGGGTGGAAAGCGTCCATGAGGTCAGGCTGCAGGGGACATAGGGTCTGGCTCTGGCTCGTCCGGAAAAAGGGGTGACTTCTAGGTAGCTGAAAGTAGAAGTCGCTTGGAAACTTTTCAGTGTTCCAAAGTCAAATACGGGTTTTTCCCTGTGCTATTTTTCTGCCAAGTTTCACAACCTGAGCTGAGTGAGAGGGCAAGAGCCAGAAAGTAGTGCAAACGTTGCAGGGAGCTGGAGAGGAGTCCGATTTCCATCGCCCCAAAGGCTGCAGCCACGGCCGTCTCATCAGGGTCACGGCTATGCCGATGGGGGTTCATGCCCAGGGGTGAGGAGGTAAGAGCCAGGAAGATCTGTCGGGACAGTGTCTCTTTAAAAATGATAGAAAATCAGTTTGAATCCCAAGTTGTCTGTTTCTAAGTAATGTTTATTCAAACACTCAAGAATGACTCATAACATTGCTGCTTTCAAATACCTCCGTGTCTATTTCTTGCTCAGAAGAAAAGGCAAAGACATGCCAGCTTGTGCTGCAGCCTGTAGTCATTTAGAAAAAAGTTCAAAGATGCTCTGAGATTCTGTAATTACATTTTGGTTTCTTTGTTTTTGTTTTTTTCCTTGTGAAAAGATAAACCTCACCCAATAATGTAATGGAAAGCTTTTAAATGACAAGCATGGCAAGCTTTTGAGTCAAGATGATCCTTTTACAAATCCCAACTTTGGAAAGAGGCCATTCACTACCAGGCTGACGGAGCTGTGTGTTCTGCTGGGGAATGAACCCCGTGGGGAGGAGCCCTGATGCTTGACTCAATAGTTAGCACGAGGAACCATCCGCTGCCATGAAAGCTCAGCATGTGGGGCTCACAAGCAGGTGGGGGAACCGGCCCGGCCGTGCCTTCCATCACTTCCTGGGGGAGGCAGCGCGGCAGAAGAAAGGGAACAGAGTCCTCTATGCTATGGGTGGACTTGCGTCCTCTGGTTTATCTAATTATCCCACAAGTTTGCAAAATCCCACTTAATAAAAACTTAATAAATGAAGATATAGACGCATATCCCGTCATTCCTGGCTGCAATCCGCAAAAGGTGATTTCATCCTAAAACTAAACCCAAACAGCAGCTTAATTTGTTCATCAGGCACAGCGCTTTCTCCTTCCCATCAGGTCTAACTGGTGCAAGCACAGATCTTACATCAAAACCACTGTGGGGCCCAGGAATCAGTAAGAGCTTTGTCAGCAATTAGAAAAGTAGAATACTTCGCAGCTGTCATTCTCTCCCTTCCTGAGACTTCCCCTGAGGAGAAGCCTGCTCCCTCATCTCCAGACGATCACCTCAAGAGCAGGTAACTGGGGGAGAGCCGGCGCAGCTCCCACGCTGCTGTGAGCAGTCAGGACCCCTTACTCTTGGCACCTGCAGCCCCACCTGCGTCCCCGCCTGCAGGAGAGGCATCCAGGTGGGCTCCATGACGGCCACCATTGGTCGGACCGGTCAGGGAAGCTGGGACGGAGGGTGAAGACCGAGAAGCCGTGGGGCGGTCTGTGGCTGTGAGTCCATGCACGGGAGAGGAAGCACCATCTGTAAGGCTGGGCCCACATCCGCTGTGACAGCTCCAACAGCTCCAGCAGGCTATCAGCTTGGGAACAACCATGTCACCTTGCTGCTGGCCGTGGCTGCTTGCGTGGCTGGTGTGCACACCAGATGGAAGGCGCTGGGACGGGAGGAGACACTCCGAGAGAAGGCTGTCCTGCCATGTGCAGGTCTTGTCCATTAGAGGAGGAGCACCCCAGGAAAGGCGGTTCCTGGGTGGACGTCACCCAGGACAGCAGCCACAGCAGGGGCCAGGCCACCCAGGCTCTCAGAAGCTTGTTAACGCGGCCAAAGCCCAGATTCCCAGGGACCTGGGGAGCAGAGCACCCCGTTGGCCACACTGAGTTACACGGATCTCCTCGGAGCTCAGCTGATAAGCTTGGGCAGAGAGGCGCCACTATCCAGAGGTGGATGCCTTAGTGATTCTTCAGAATTATTTAGGACCCAGGCCGACCCTTGCGGGCAGAAGGGGTTGGCCGCAGGGCACCCCACAGGACTTGCACCTGTGGTCTCTCCTCCTCCAGCTCAGAGCAATGGGAGGCCGGAGTGGGACTGGAAGGGAAGAATGCCGGCCCAGGCAAGTGGACAAGGTTAAGAAGCCATGTCAGCAGAACAAGTTCTAGAGAGAAAGTATGAAGTTTCACAGGAGAACAGGAAGACTCCCTTTAGAAACCAAAGGCAGAAATCAGGGAGGAGAGGAAAGTAGTCAAATCCAGTAAGATATGATGGAACGCAATAGGGCTATTTTTCTTTCTTTTCTTTCTCTCTTCCTCTCTCTTTTTCCACGGGAGGATAAAAAAGTTAATTCCTTCAGTATTTTCACTGGAAAAACAGAAAATTATTGCTGTATTGTGCGATGCACTCCCCGAACAGGAATCCAAGCTTGCCTGTCTACAAAGTCTTAAGGAATAAATACTTGTCAATTCTCATGAGAAAAAACCCTCTTGTTAACGTCACCCTGCGTGTTCCTGGGCCAAATTCGGTGTCGTCGTATTAGAAGGTGTGTCGTGGTGGGGATTCAAAGCAAACCTGAAGGATTTGTGCCGGGGTCCTTGTGGACCTGCACCAGACGAGTGAAGAGAACACATAAGCACAGATGCCAACACTCCGTGGCCTCTGAACAAATGGCTGCTGTGGCTTTGGTCTTCAACTCCAGTCACATCAAAACCTGCAGCGTCTTAAACATGTGTTAACAGAGCTGGCTCCTCTTTCCATGGCCCAGCGCGGACCCTGCTCTTCCCTGACATTCTCTCCACCCTGCTGCCCCCCTCCCCCCACGGGCACCCGGGTCAGGTGGGAGCCACAATTCTCAGGCAAAGACCAACTTTACCCAATGGGGGTTTTTCCCTTTTACCTAAAGCTCTCAATTGTCTTGACTCTTTTTGGGGATGTTTTTGGCTGTTCTGGTTTTGAAATCTGTTTCCAATAAGCACAATATCCACAATGGATTTGCATTAAGTTAATAAACTAATTGCTGGAAACATCGGTGTGCTGTACAGCTATAAATAAAAACCTCTTTATCAATAAGTGAAATGGCAGAGAAGAGAGGATCTTATTTTAAAGATGACTATTTAAACACAAAAGAAATACAGAAGGAAAAGCAATTTAGAAAGGTACAGAAAAAATTGACACCAGGCAGCAACAGAGGATGCAGGCAACGTCTGCCGTCAGAGAAAGGCTGCTTCCCTTGTGTCTGAGTATCAGTGCTTTCCGAGTAGAAGGGCAGATGGTGAAAAACAACTTTTCTCGCTATCCCTCAAACCCTACCGCGAGGCAGCTCTCTGCCTGCCACCAAGAAGGTGGACAGGAACAGGTCTCTCCCCTGCTCTTCAGCTTGGCAGAGTCCCACCGTGTTTTCCAGTGCAGCCTGAGAGGCTACTGTACAGACTCCGGGATGGTGCTGACAACGTGAGCTGCCTCTGGGGCTGCTGGCGGGGAGCCGAAGAAGGTGTTGGTTTGATTCCTCTGCTGCTCTCGGAGATAAGGAGGAACCGACGAGCTCTTGATGTGGAGGATCCTGGTGTCCATCACCTGACAGTCAATCTGCATCATCACTTCGTAATCCTGCCCATTGATCACGTTCTCTGTGGGGACGGAAGCACACAAGGAATAAATATTCACCAGCATGTGCAATTCTACCATAAGCTTCAGTCTCAGACCTAAATAAGTTTTATGGGTATGAACCGTCAACAGGCTTTCAAGGCAACAGAGGGGCTCCCTCCATCACTAAGCAGAGCTACAGTGGGACTCGGTGCTGGGACGGTCTGTCCTCGATTCCAGCTCCCAGACAACCTCCATCGGCCCAGTAAGGTCTTAGAGGAGTGGCAGAGTTCACCCCAGAGCATCTGTCCACAGACACCCTGTGAGGATTTCTGCAGTGGGTAGAGGGAAGAACACCTAAGTCCCTCTGCCCTTCAACAGTGGGAAGGAATACTTGTCAGAAGATCCAACCTACCGTGTGCATGGAAAGGAGACCGGGCCGAGACCGCTTGCCTTCCATTCATCAGCCATGTTTCTGATTTCCCTAAGACAGTCCCAGCTACGAATTTAAAGGTTGGCCTTAGCGGTATAAAGTACAGTGAAGACCGACAAGGTGCAGATGTGATATTGAAGCTCTTGCCCAGAGGGAAGTGTGTGATTCTAGAGTTCTTGATTCCAGGTACGAGAAACAAGGACATTTCCGATTTGGGACTAGAGGGAGTGCTACAGGACTTGCAGGTAAACTAGAGGCTAGTTGCAGAGGGAACAGGAAAACCACAAAAGGTCGCGCTCACTTACCATGTCTGGGGGAACTCATCACAAGTCTAACACACACATGCCCTTACTTCCTGAGAGGATGAACACTCTTTATTTTAAGGGAGGGCCAATTGTTTTCTGATTTGTAATTCTGGGTAGTCATTTTCCAACTTTCATTGTAGTCAATGAAACTTGGGCATAAGACTGAAGAGAGGATTGTTGAGTAGACAGTCTCTCCAAGCCCAGCCGGACATTCACAGCAGTGCAGTTAGGAGGTGTGTGAATGCGGAATAATGCTGGCATCTGTTTGTATGTCCCCCGTGAATCCGGAGCTGGGAGTGGGGACCAGGCGAAGGCCTAGTCTTACTGCGTGTTTATGAAGATGATATACAGCCAACTAATGACTTTTAAAATTAAACATCTGGCTTCTCTAGGACCAAGAACTGAATTTAAAAGTAGAATTCTATTTTTTTGTTTTTACTTCAACACTGTACATGCCAAGTATTATAAATCTAGAGGAAGAAAATCCAAAGTTTGACATTTGATCTTCAGATTCCATTGTTATGTTTGGGAAAATTGAGCCATGGAGTGTGTCACAGTTTAGGACTTACGGAAATCCTCTAATCCAGTGGGTCTTAAATTAGGGTCTAATGCATAGACTTTAGGGAGTTTGTAAGTTCCCTGAAATTGCATGCGAAGTTGTATTTGTGTGTTCATTTTTCTGGTGAGGAGCCCCATCATATTCTCAAAGGGGTGAATGACTTCCTAGAAGTTGAAAACTATTGGATCTAATAGCCTATCAATTTTAAGTTCCTTGAGCAGATGTTATAATGTGTGTTAAAGCCAATGGAAGACATCATTCCTCCACTTCTACTGGTTGGCTATCTGCTCTAATTTTTAAAATAGTCTTGGTTGATGATTAATTTCTCATTATAAGTTTTATAAATCTCTTCTACAGTTGAAGCTAATTTCCTTCTTTCCCAGCCTTACTAGAGATGAAGAACAGCTGGTTGCTCCTGTGCATGAACTAACCCTATCTATTCTTTAAGACCATTGCTGTGGACACCTCAATTTTATGAGTCCTACCAAAATGCAATGAAAATTAAGTCATTTGCTTAGCTTTTTAAAAAACTGAGGTATAACTGATATAAAATATTATTTTAGTTTCATGTGTACAACCTGGTGATTCGACATTTATGTACATTGCAAAATGATCACCACAGTAAGTCTAGTTTCATGTGTCACCGTACAAAGTTAATACAGTATTATTGATTATATTCCCCATGCTGTACATTAAATCCACACGACTTATTTTATAACTACAAGTTTCTACTTCTTGATCCCTTTACCATTTTGCTCCCTACTCCAGCCCACTTCCCCCTCTGGCAATGGGCAATCTGTTCTCTATGAGTCTGGATTTGGTTTTATTTTTTAGATTCCACATATAAGTGAAATCATGAGGTATACGTCTTTGTGTCTGCTTATATAACGTAGCATAACATCCATTAGGTCTATCCATGTTGCAAACGGCAAGATTTCATTCTTTTTTTGTGGTTGAATACTATTCCATTGTATATACACACACACACTCACACAAGCCCCATCTTTATCCACTCATCCATCAATGGACAAGAAGGTTGTTTCCGTATCTTGGCTACTGTAAATGCTGCTGCAGTGCACACAGGGGTGCATATATCTTTTCAAATGAGTGTTTTCAGTTTCTATAGATAGATAACCAGTAGTGGAATTGCTGGATTACACGGCACTTCTATTTTTAGTTTTTCGAGGAACTTCTATACCCTTTTCCACAATGGCTGCACCAATTTACATTCCCCATACATGAGGGTTCTTTTCCTCCATGTCCTTGCCAACATCTGTTGTTTCTTGTCATTTTGATAACAGCCATTCTGACAGGTGTGAGGTGGTATCTCGTTGTTTTGATTTTCATTTCTCTTGTGATTAGTGACATTGAGTACCTTTTCATGTGCCTGTTGGCCATCTGGATGTCTTTGGGAAAATGTCTATTTAGATCCTCTGCCCATTTTTTTTTTTTACATGACTTAGTTAATATAACATCTTGAGGGAGTCAAATTTTAACATCTGAACTGAGATTTCATTGCTACTATGATAACGAATAATTGCCCTACTTGATGATTGTTTTACTGCTCTGCCCATTTTTTAATTGGATTTTTCTGTTACTGAGTTTGAGTTCTTTATATATTTTGGATATGAACACTACTGGATATATGATTTGCAAGTATCTTCCCCTATTGCGTAGGATGCCTTTTCATTTTGTTGATAGTTTCTTTACTGTGCAGAGCTTTTTAGTTTAATGTAGTTCAGTTTGCTTATTTTTGCTTTTTTCCTGTTGCCTTTGGAGTCAGATCCAAGAAAATGTCACTGAGATGGATGTCAAGGAATTTACCACCTATGTTTTCTTCCAGGAGTTCTATGGTTCCAGGTCTTCAAGTCTTTAATGCACTTTGAGTTAATTTTTCTATATGGTATAAAATAATGGTCCAGTTTCATTCTTCTGTGTGTAGCGATCTAGTTTTCCCGACACCATTTACTGTCTCTTCTCCCTTGTGTATTCTTGCTTCGTCAAAAATTGATGAACCATATACATGAAGGTTTATATTTGGGCTTTCGATTCTATTCTACTGATCCTTGTGTTTTTCTGCTACTGCAGTACTGTTTTGATTACTATAGCTTTGTGTTCTAGTTTAAAATCAGGGAGCGTGAGACCTCTGGCTTTGGTCTTTCTCAAGACTGCTTTGAGTATTCAGGGTCTTCTGTGGTTCCACATGAATGGTAGAATTACTTGTTCTAGTTCTGTGAAAAATGCTGTTGGTATTTTGATTAGAATGGCAGTAAATGTGGAGGATGCTTTATTAGTATAAATATTTTACAATATGAATTCTTCCAATCCATGAACATGAAATATCTTTCTGTTTATATCTTCTTCAATTTCTTTCATTAATGGCTTATAGTTTTGAGTATACAGGTCTTTCACCTCCTTGGTTAAATTTATTCTAAGGTGTTTTATTCTTACTGATGTAACTGTAATTGGAATTATTTTCTTGATTTCCCTGACAGTTCATTATTCATGTATAGAAACAACAGATTTTCGTATATTGATTTTGTATCCTACAACTTCACTGAATTCATCAATACTAATCCTTTTTCTGTGGAGTCTTCAGGGTTTTCTATTTTTTAAAAGTATTTTGTCATCTGCAAATAACAATAGTTCTTTCTTTCCAATTTGTATGCCTTTTATTTCTTGTCTGACTGCTGTGGCTACAACTTCCAATACTACGCTGAATAGAAGTGGTGAGAGTGTTCATCCTTGTTCTTAGAGGAAAAGCTTTCAGCTCTTCACCACTGAATATGATGTTAGCTGTGGGTTTGTCATATATGGCCTTTATTATGTTGAGGTATGCTTATTTTTTCCCAAAAAACATTTTTAAAAATGTTTATTTTAGAGAGAGAGAGCTCATGAGTGCGGGGGGAAGGGTAACAGGGGAGGGAGGGAGGGAATCCCAAGCGGACTCCATGCTGAGTGTGGAGCGTCACCAGGTGCTCCATCCCACAACCCTGAGATCATGACCCAAGCCAAACAACCAACTAATCCACCCAGGTGCCCCTTTTTTTTCAAGTTTTTATTTAAATTCTAGTTAGTTAACATATAGTGTAATACTGGTTTCAGGAGAATTTAGTGATTCATCACTTACATATAACACCCAGTAAGGTATGCTCTTTCTATACCTACTTTGTTTAGAGTTTTTATAAGTGGATGTTTCATTTTGTCCAGTGCTTTTACTGCATCTTTTGAGATGATCATATGATTTTTATCTTTCCTTTTGTCAATGTGGTGTATCCTATTGATTAATTTGTGATTGCTGAACCATCCTTGCATCCCTGGAATGAATCCCACTTGATTGTACTGTATGACCATTTTAATGTATTGTTGAATTTGGTTTGCTAAAATCTTGTTAAGGATTTTTACATCAACGTTCATCAGAGATACTGTCTTGCAATTTTCTTTTTTTGTGGTGTCTTTGTCTGGTTTGGGTATCTGGGTAATGTTGGCCATGTAAAATGAGTTTGAAAGCTCTTCTCCTCTTCAATTTGTTGGAAGAGTTTGAGAAAGATGGATATTAAATCTTTAAATGTTTGGTAGAATTCACCAGTAAAGCCATCTGGCCCTGGACTTTTGTTTGTTTGGAGGTTTTTGATAATCTATTTAGATTTTCTATTTCTTTGTAGTTCAGTCTTGGAAAATTGTGTTTCTATAAATTTATCCCTTTCTTCTAGATTGTCCAATTTTTTGGCATATAATTGTTCATAATATTCTCTTATGATCCTTTGTATTTCTGTGGAATCAGTTTAACTTTCATTTCTGAAATTATTTGAGCCCTCTCTTGGTGAGTCTAGCTAAAGGTTTATTTTGTTTATCTTTTCAAAGAACTACCTCTTAGTTTCACTGATCTTTCCCATTATCTTTTTAGTCTCTATTTCATTTATTTCTCCTCTGTTCTTTATTTCCTTCCTTCTACTTACTTTGTACTTTGTTCTTTTTCTAGTTTTTTTAGGTATAAAGTTAAGTTGTTTGAGATGCTTCTTGAAATAAGCCTGTATTATGAAAGTCCCTCTCTTGCCCATCTCATGGATTTTACATTTATTTTCATTTGTTTCTAGGTATTTTTTAATTTCACCTTTGACGACTTCTATGACCCAGTAGCTGTTCAGTAATGTGTTGTTTAATCTCCACATATTTGTAGTTTTTCTAGTTTTCTTCTTGTAATTGATTTCTAATTTCACACTGTTGTGGTCAGAAACGATGCCTGAAAGGATTTCATCCTTCTTGAATTTACTGAGACCTGTTTTGTGGCCTAATATGTGATTTATCCTGGAGAATGTTCCAGATGTACTGGAGAAGAATGTTTATTCTGCTGCTTTTGGACGTAACGTTCTGTATGTATCAAGTACATCTGGTCGAGTGTGTCACTTAAGGCTGATGTTTTTTTTATTGATTTTCGGTCTGGATGATCCATCAATGTAAGTATTGCTGTCAATTTCTCTTGGTTGGTTAACAGTCACTTTCTGTAATTTTGGTGCACCTACATTGGGTGCATATATATTTATAAATGTTTTATCTCCATGCTAGATTGACCCCCTTTATCATTATGTACTTCCCCTCTTTGCCTTTCATTAGTCTTCAGCCACTCCATGTCTTTTGATTGGAGAATTTATAGTCTGATTACATCTATTTTTTTTTTATTTTCATAACTTTTTTTTTTTTTAATTTATTTCTTTATTTGAAAGAGAGTGGCAGGCAGAGGGAGAAGCAGGCTCTCTGCTGAGCAGGGAGCCTGATGCAGCACTCGATCCCAGAACCCAGGGATCATGACCTTAGCCGAAGGCAGATGCCCAACCAAGTGAGCCAGCCAGGCGTTCCTATAGTCTGTTTACATTTAAAGTAACTATTGATAGGTATGTACTTATTGCCATTTTGTTAACTGTTTAACATTACCCTATGTAAATAACAGTAAGTTGATAGCAACTTAAATTTGAAATTTGTCTTGGATGTCACATTTTACTTTTTTTTTTTTTAATTTTATTTATTTATTTGACAGAGAGACAGCCAGCGAGAGAGGGAACACAAGCGGGGAGGGGGGGAGTGGGAGAGGAAGAAGCAGGCTCCCAGTGGAGGAGCCTGATGTGGGGCTCGATCCCAGATCGCCGGGATCACGCCCTGAGCCGAAGGCAGACGCTTAACGACTGTGCTACCCAGGTGCCCCACATTTTACATGTTTTTATGTATTCCTTAACTATTGTAGTTTTAGTTGATTTTACTGCTTTTGTTTTTTAGGTTCATGCTAGCTTTTTAAGTAAATAAACCACTATTTTTTCTATAGATTTAGCTTTTCTGGTGAGATTTTTATTTTCATAGGTTTTGTTATTAGTGCCATTTCTTTTCAGTGTAAAGAAGTCCCTTTATAGAAGAGACTGTCTTTTTTCCACCGGAAGTTTTTTCCTGCTTTATCAAAGATTAGTTGCCCAAAGA